>NC_134699.1:51720585-51783085 GCF_050947455.1 Rhinoderma darwinii
TCTGCAATAATCTACTATATAAATGCAGCCGTCTCAAAAGAGACAGCTGCATAAGTAACTTTCTTTACATAATTAACTTTCTTATGCAGCAACAATCTTATTGCACTGGCTCCACACCACCCAGCAAAGTACTATTTTGGACAACCCACACATCAGGATTTGAACCAAGCACTGCACAGAAGACATTCACCATTCAGACACCACCTAATTACCACACCACCAACTCACATTGGTATTTCAGCTTTTTTATTGTCCACATAAGACCAAATGAAAGCATTTCTACCAGCAGGAATAAGAACATGTCATCTTTGGAAGAGTTTGTGATTGGCTCTCAAGAGCAGAGGTAGCACACTGGTAATGTCATCTGCTGATAAACTAGAGGTGTCAGGGAGGTGTTGGTTCTTTTCCCTGGATCTCCTTCTTCTGTCTCAGTTTTGAAAGTCTTTCACCAGTACAGGTTCACAAGGCAAGGCATCCTTTTAAAGGAGAAATGCATTTCCATGTTGAGCGTCAGCCGCTTGCAAAAATTGTTGGAAAAACATCACCAAGCAACAAACTCGTATAAGTGAGGAGACCGCCATCAACCACACAAGCAGCATGCAGGATGCTTTGAACCTACAGAAATGGGATAACGCAATAGCACTCCAGGACTAGGCACCTAAGCCCCAAGCCACCATGCAGTCATGCTGCCCCACCCTCCACTGTGATGTAAAGTTTTTCTTGTTGAAGGTCCAATTACCCGTTTTTAAAAGATGTGAAAAATGCATCCTTGTAAGGCTGCCGTGCAGCTAGCTCACAGCTTGTGTGATCTGAGTTGAGCGCAGGAATCACGTCTATCCAATGTGTGTTCTAACCCCCATGTTGTCCTCTTGGTGACCTTGGGCTGCTCCCCCTTTCCCAAAGTGCCACCCATGGAGAGATGGATTCTGATACCTGTTTGAGTAATGAGCATATTGCTAAAATCTGCAATAATCTACTATATAAATGCAGCTGTCTCAAAAGAGACAGCTGCATAAGTAACTTTCTTTACATAATTAACTTTCTTATGCAGCAACAATCTTATTGCCCTGCCTCCACACCACCAAAGTACTATTTTGGACAACCCACACATCAGGATTTGAACCAAGCACTGCACAGAGGACATTCACCATTCAGACACCACCTAATCACCACACCACCAGCTCACATTAGTATTTTAGCTTTCTTATTGTCCACATAAGACCAAATGAAATCATTTCTACCAGCAGGAATAAAAACATGTCATCTTTGGAAGAGTTTGTGGTTGGCTCTCAAGAGCAGAGGTAGCACACTGGTAATGTCATCTGCTGATAAACTAGAGGTGTCAGGGATGTGTTGGTTCTTTTCCCAGGATCTCCTTCTTGTGTCTCAGTTTTGAAAGTCTTTCACCAGTGCAGGTTCACAAGGCAAGGCATCCTTTTAAAGGAGAAATGCATTTCCATGTTGATCGTCAGCCGCTTGCCAAAATTGTTGGAAAAACATCACCAAGCAACAAACTCGTATAAATGAGGAGACCACCATCAACCACACAAGCAGGATGCTTTGAACCTACAGAAATGGGATAACACAATAGCACACCAGGCCTAGGCACTTAAGCCCCAAGCCACCATGCTGTCATGCTGCCCCCTCCTCCACTGTGATGTAAAGTTTTTCTTGTTGAAGGTCCAATTACCCGTTTTTAAAAGATGTGAAAAATGCATCCTTGTAAGGCTGCTGTGCAGCTAGCTCACAGCTTGTGTGATCTGAGTTGAGCACAGTAATCACTTCTATCCAATGTGGGTTCTAACCCCCATGTTGTCCTCTTGGTGACCTTGGGCTGCTCCCCCTTTCCAAAAGTGCCACCTATGGAGAGATGGATTCTGATACCTGTTTGAGTAATGAGTATATTGCTAAAATCTGCAATAATCTACTATATAAATGCAGCTGTCTCAAAAGAGACAGCTGCATAAGTAACTTTCTTTACATAATTAACTTTCTTATGCAGCAACAATCTTATTGCACTGCCTCCACACCACCCAGCAAAGTACTATTTTGGACAACCCACACATCAGGATTTGAACCAAGCACTGCACAGAAGACATTCACCATTCAGACACCACCTAATCACCACACCACCAGCTCAGATTGGTATTTTAGCTTTCTTATTGTCCACATAAGACCAAATGAAATCATTTCTACCAGCAGGAATAAAAACATGTCATCTTTGGAAGAGTTTGCGGTTGGCTCTCAAGAGCAGAGGTAACACACTGGTAATGTCATCTGCTGATAAATGAGAGGTGTCAGGGAGGTGTTGGTTCTTTTCCCTGGATCTCCTTCTTGTGTCTCAGTTTTGAAAGTCTTTCACCAGTGCAGGTTCACAAGGCAAGGCATCCTTTTAAAGGAGAAATGCATTTCCATGTTGAGCGTCAGCCGCTTGCCAAAATTGTTGGAAAAACATCACCAAGCAACAAACTCGTATAAATGAGGAGATCACCATCAACCACACAAGCAGCATGCAGGATGCTTTGAACCTACAGAAATGGGATAACACAATAGCACACCAGGCCTAGGCACTTAAGCCCCAAGCCACCATGCTGCCCCCCTCCTCCACTGTGATGTAAAGTTTTTCTTGTTGAAGGTCCAATTACCCGTTTTTAAAAGATGTGAAAAATGCATCCTTGTAAGGCTGCCGTGCAGCTAGCTCACAGCTTGTGTGATCTGAGTTGAGTGCAGGAATAACCTCTATACAATGTGGGCTGTAGCCCCCATGTTGTCTTCCTGGTGACCTTGGGCAGCTCCCCCTTTCGCAAAGTGACACCTATGGAGGGGTGGATTCTGATACCTGTTTGAGTGATAAGTATATTGCTGAAATCTGCAATAATCTACTATATAAATAAAGTTTTCTCAAAAGAAACAGCTGCATAAAAAACTTTCTAATGCAGCAACAATCTCACTGCACTTCCTCCACACCACTCTAAACACCACCCAGCAGAGCTCCCTTTTAGAAAAGCACACACATGAGGATTTGAACCAGGGTCTGCACAAAAGACAATCACTTTCTAGGGTGCAGCTTAAGCACCAGACCACCAGTTCAGGTCTCTGGGTTTTCTTATTGTTCCCATAACACCAAATGTAATCGTCACTTCCAGCAGGAATAAGACTATGTCATCTTTGGAAGAATTTGCAGCTGGCTCTTGACACCAGAAGTAGTGCACTGGTAAAGTTCTCTGCTAATAAATTCAGAGTGAGAAATGTGTCGGTTTGATCCCTGGAATCTCCTCCTTAAAGAGGCTCCGTCACCACATTATAAGTGCCCTATCTCCTACATAAGGAGATCGGCGCTATAATGTAGGTGACATCAGTGCTTTTTATTTAAAAAAAACGATCTGTTTTCACCACTTTATTAGCGATTTTAGATTTATGCTAATGAGTTGCTTAATGCCCAAGTGGGCGTGTTTTTACTTTAGACCAAGTGGGCACTGTACAGAGGTGTGTATGACGCTGACCAATCAGCGTCATGCACTCCTCTCCATTCATTTAGTCAGCGCATAGGGCTCCTTTTAGATCGCTATGTGCTGTCTTATACTAACACATTAACAATACTGAAGTGTTTAGACAGTGAATAGACATTCCACGGGATGTCTATTCACAATCTCTGCACTGCGTTACTCTGTCTGTGGTAGTTACAGCAGAGGAAGCGTAATCTGGTTGTAACCTGTCATTTACTGCGTAATCTCGCGAGATTACGCTTCCTCTGCTGTAACAAAGTCTATTCACTGTCTAAACACTTCAGTGTTGTTAATGTGTTAATATAAGACAGCACATAGCGATCTAACAGGATCCCTATGCGCTGTGTAAATGAATGGAGAGGAGTGCATGAGGCTGATTGGTCACTGATTGGTCAGCGTCATACACTCCCCTGTACAACGCCCACTTGGTCTAAAGTAAAAACACGCCCACTTGGGCATTAAGCAACTCATTAGCATAAATCTAAAATCGCTAATAAAGTTGTGAAAACAGATCGTTTTTTTTAAATAAAAAGCACTGCTGTCACCTACATTACAGCGCCCATCTCCTTATGTAGGAGATAGGGCACTTATAATGTGGTGACAGAGTCTCTTTAAAGGCCTTTTGCGAGTGCAGGTTCACAAGGCGATGCATCCTTTTAAAATAGAAATGCATATCACTGTTGAGCTTTAGCCACTTGCCAAAATTGTTGTCACCCTTAAGCACAAGCAGCAAACTCGTATAAGTAAGGAGAACGCCACCTACCAAAGAAGCTTCGAACCCAGGCATATGGGCGAAATCCAAAGCAAACCTGACCTAAGCACTTAAGCCCCAAGGTTATCTAAAGTTTCTCTTCATGAACGTCCGCTGACTGACGGTGTATATTTCTTGTTAAAGAATGGCAGAAGGAGACATCATGTCTCCACAGGAGGGCTTCTTTAAGGGGTTTAAGGAACCTCAATATAAATCAAGTAGAAAAATAAAATGACACAATAAAATTACAAAGACGTGATATATATTTTTTCTTTTTAAAGACTATCTTGACATAGAAAATATAAAGCAAGAACATTTTTATTATTTTTACATGGAAAGAAAGCCAAACAACAGGAGGCAAGATGATCATTTTAGGCACAACACCGAGCAGTAAAGCTCATTTAAAGTGCATATGGCCCCCCCCCATCACCTTCATTTATTAGCCCTTCTTCTCCACACTGTACAGTAGTTTATACTTCTTATTTATACTAAAGATATTGCACAAATATTATACAAGAGAACGGTGTCAGTAACATCTAGAGAAGCCGAGTAGTTCATTAAAGGGGTTTTCCACCTTCTGACAACTGATGACCTATCCACCAGATAGGTCATCAGTACATGATCTGTGGGAGTCCAACCCCCGTCCCCGCAAAGATCAGCTGGTCCATTGCCTCCGTGCGCTGGACTTACATGCCGGAAGCAGTTGGCTCCGGCCACGGAATAGCGGCCGAGCTTCTACAGCACGGCCGCTATGCTATGTATGGAGCCAACTGCTTCCGACTCCATACATCGCATTATGTGCCATAACATCCGGTGCCCGCAGGCCACTGGAGCGGTTTAACGGTGCAGGGTCCGGGTGCCGGATCCACACCAATGATATAGGTGGATAGGTCATCAGTTGTTAGAAGGTGGAAAACCCCTTTAACAGATTACGTCTAAACCAACTTTCTGTACCACTTGTTGGAGCCGGGTCACCATAGATGACACATCTGAGACCGGCACATATTTTGGTTTTCACAATGTTTTCTGCTTCCGGGGTTTTTAGATCTTTTAGTCAGAAGTTTCTATGGTTACTGAAGTACAATTATAAACATTTCATACGTTTTTAAACTTTTATTGACAAATACATCAAGTTTATGCAAAGACTCATTATATACAGTGTTGACCCTTCTTTTTCAAGACTACAGCAATTCGCTCTGTCATGCTGGATGTCAGCTTATGGCCCAAATCCTGACTGATGACCAATTCTTACCTAATCAGTGCATGGAGTCTATCACAATTTCTTTTTTTTTTTTTTTGTCCACCCACTTTTTGAGGAGTGACCACAGGGTCTCAATGAGATTGAGATCTGGGGAGTTTTCTGGCCATGAACCCAAAATGTTAAAGTTTTGTTCACTGAGCCCCTTAGTTCTCACTTTTGCCTTGTGACATGGTCCATCATACTGGAAATAGCATTATTCATCACCAAATTGCTCCTGGATGGTTGAGAGAAGTTGCTCCTGGATGGTTAGGAGAAGTTGCTCCTGGATGGTTGGGAGAAGTTGCTCCTGGATGGTTGGGAGAAGTTGCTCCTGGATGGTTGGGAGAACTTGCTCTTGGAGGATGCTTAGATACCATTCTTTATTCATGCCAGTGTTCTTTAGGATGAATGTTTTTTAGGATGCTTTACTGTTGGCATGACGCAGAACTCATGGTAGCGCCCACCCTTTCTTCTCCGGACAATGATTCTTCCAAATGTCCCAAACAGTCTGAAGGGGGCTTCATCAGAGAAAATAACTTTACCCCAGTCGTCTGCAGTCCAATACCAGTACTTCCTGCAGAGGACTGTCCTCAATGTTTTTCTTGGAGAGAAGTGGCTTCTTTGCTGCCCTCCTTAACACTAGGCCAGCCTCCATAAACCTTCACCTCACTGTGCATGCAGATGCACAGACACCTGCCTGCTGCCATTCAGCAGCAAGCTCTGCACTGGTGTAGAACCGATCCTGTAGCTTAATCCTCTTTAGGAGATGGTCCTGGCACTTGCTGGACTTTATTGGACACCCTGAAACTTTCTTCTCCGCAATCGAACCTCTCTTCTTGAAGTTATTGATGATCCGATTAATGGTTAAAGGGGTTTCCCCAGCAGGGACATTTATGACATCTCCACATTATACAGTATGTAAAAAATGTCAGATAGATGCAGGTCCCACATCTGGGACCCCCACCTATCTCTAGAACGGGGCCCCCTAAACTCCGTTCTACTGTCTGTGTTGCGACTGAATGAGGTGAATTCCGACCATAAAAAAGGTTATATGGTCTTGAGTTACAAAAACAGTGTATCTCGCTGAGCTACGAGGTTTCTGTAAGTCCCATACAACTGAGTGGTAGTTACAGAAACAGCCTAGATCGCATACTACTCTGCTTACCTAACCGAACTGCCATTCACTACTATGGGAGTTACGAGAATAGCGTAGCTCAGTGAGCGATGCTGTTTTCTTCTTCATGGTCGATAATCACACGCATTAGCCGCATCACAGATTGGAAGAATG
This sequence comes from Rhinoderma darwinii, assembly GCF_050947455.1. Taxonomy (NCBI): domain Eukaryota; kingdom Metazoa; phylum Chordata; class Amphibia; order Anura; family Rhinodermatidae; genus Rhinoderma; species Rhinoderma darwinii. The sequence continues at coordinate 51,727,371 of NC_134699.1, forward strand.
GGGGTTAGGGTGCCCCATTCTAGAGATAGGCGTGGGTCCCAGACAGGGCCGGACTGGGACTTAAAAATGCCAGGACTGATTTTAAGCACACAAGCCCACCGCAGGCCATACCCAGCCGCAAGTGTGGGGCTGGGACCACCTTTCAGCTATACAAGACATGGGGAGATTTATTAAAACAGGTGTAAACAGGTGTAAATGAAAAGAGGAATAGGTCCTGATAGATCCAACTCCAATTAATCCACTGCGTTCCCATGGGAAGAATGAACATGCTCATTATTCTAGAGGATTTATTTCGCGGAACCGAAAAAAATGTAAGTAGACTTACTTCTGCTGCATGTGAATGGGGTATAAAATAGCCCATTCACTATTAATGGATTCAGAATGTTAGTGTATTTGAAAGGGATTTGGATTGCGTGATCATGGCCTAATACTGACGTATAAAGATTGCAAATTAAACCAGTATACAATGCTAAAATATCATCATATTGTAATGTTATGGTATAAATATATGTATAATGTATCTGGGGCCCCAAGGAGTGAAATGTTATAAAGGAGAACATGTATTACAATATAATGGGTATTTTAGAAAGGTTAAGAGAGGAAATAGTTTGCAGCTGCTTTGCTGTCCCTTGAAATTGCAAACAGATGGTGGACAATCAATTGACCAACCCCCCCCCCCCTAAGCATAAAGGAAACCTAAGGGAATACCTTGTGCTCCACCAATGGGCTTTATGGGAAAGAAGGATGTAAGGATTGAATATACAGATGACTCATATGTTATGGAATGTTCTTTGTTCGTCTGATGCTATAAATACGAGCACTGTGGTTAAATAAAGTCAGAAGGATTTTTACCTTGAGAAACGTCTCAGTGTATCTGTTGCTTCTCCGAGCTCGCACCCCCCCACCTGATTTGAACCTGCATGGAGATCAAGGCGTAACGTGACCTCATTGCGATCACAGAAATTGGCGCCCGAACAGGGACTTGACCAGAAGGACGGCACCCCACCCAGGGGATCTCCCGGGACTAGAGTGGCGACCTCCCGGACGAAGGAACGGGCAGACCACAGCTGCAGCAAGGTAAGAAGACTTAATTCTTACAAACTCTGCTCTGCACCTTCCTGTCTGGTAGGTCACCTTCCCGGTAGTACTCCTGAGGGATAGAGGGGCCACATGAGGGTATTTTTAGTGTAAAAATCTGGTCAAGTCTATATGTAATCCTACCCTCAGGATAAAGTGCCTGATCTCCATGACAGTATTTGTATGAATGTTGTAGAAACCCAGTTTTGTGTCACAAATGCATTTTAGAATAAGGAAATTGTTTTTGGAAAAAACTTCCGATTATCCGGCAAATTACCAGAAACATGTGTACATGCTTCAGGTGACTACGGGGATTATGATAGGCTAAATTTAAGCCCGGAAATCGAAAATTTTGTGCAATCTGATAATCCGGAAAAATGCCGAAAATGTGTGTACAGCATTGAGGTACTTGCAGAGATTATCATGCACTGATTTTCAGCTCAAAATTCCAGAATTTTGTGCAATCTGATAATCCGGCATGTCAAAAGAACAGCTTGATTTTACGTTTGCCTTGTTATTTGGATTAGGAATATTCTTATGGTGCGGAGGGCACGTACTCGAGTGGTGTCTCAGACGGGGAAAGTAAGCTAGTTATAAAAGGACTGTGAAAGGGGAAGATTCTCTGGCCAGAGTACAAGAGTAAGTACGGAAGCTAGAAACTGTCTAAAATAGATGAGAATGGAATTCATCTATCAGTAGCTAAAATCTGTAACAGGAGTAAGTACAGAAACTAGAAACTGTATAAAACAGATGAGAATGGTATTCATCTGTCAGTAGCTAGAATCTGTAACAAGAGTACGAGATGAGCACCCCAAAGGACAAACCGCCAAACAGGTAGTAGCAGAAAGAGAAGGTAAAAAGGCAACGCAAGGAACGAATCAGTTAATGAAGGCATGTGGAATGGGAAAAGCGGGAAGATTAGATCTGGAAAATATAGATGATATAATGAGCAGATCCTTTGTGGGATTATTGTTTAGTTGGTTGTAATTTGGCTCAGTTGGATAGTGTATACAGAGTGTACGTAGGTAGTGTGGGACTTTCCCTAACAGCCAATAGCCATAGTGTTTGTTAGTGAAGATAAAAACTGAGAGAGAAGGGTAAGAGTCCCCTCCATCATAGCAGGGCTATGGGCAACAGTCACGGCAAACGAGAGTCTGGCCGATCACCAGGTTAGGTATGGCATATGGGTGAGCAAGCACCTGTTAAAATGGTGTAAGTTTACTAGGGGATTGTAAATCCAGAACCACACAGAGTCAAATGACAAAGCAGATTGGAGTAGATGGATTGTAGCATCTTTTAGAAAGCAACAAAGAGCCTACAAATGTATGTAATGTTAATACACTGAAGTAAAGTGCAGGAGGTTGTCAGAGGAAATTCATATTTTATAAAGTAAAGTTTAAAGCAAAGGAAGTTATAGAAGTAGTAGTTGTTTTAATGTTGCAAATGACCTTATAGTAAATTCCCATATGGTATAATTTAGAATCAACTAGTGTGACAAGAGAAGGGGGAGGTGAAGAACAGCTGCTAGTGAGATAAGAAATGTAATCTTGTTCTTGAAATGAATGGACACAACATTAAATGCTGATCCAGCCGACGCCCGGTAATGGCGTCCGTACCTCATGTTGAGTGTCCTCATTGTGGGTGGGAAACCCCCCTGCCCCTGATGTGGCCACGCCCGGCCCATCCAAATCAGTATGAAATAATCACCTTGTTAATTTTGTCATTTGTAGTGTTTTTTCTATTTACAGAAGTTCCAGTCTAGTTCACTGATGAAACAACACGTCATCATAATATAGAGATGGTGACCGACAGATTGTACGGTTAAACATTAACGTAGATAATTCCTATACAATGGTGTGATAAATTATTGCAGATACGTATGTTGTTTTGCCGGCATTGAAAGTGTTAAGATTGTGAGAGAAGAAGTTGTGAGAAGCTGCGAGTTTGTGACCCCCCTCCCTCCCCCCTAAAGTGTGCTGTGTTTGGGAGGAGGAGGAGGGGGGCTGACTGGGTGCAGTCTGCAGGGCTGATGAGACAAAGGGATTTCAATATGCACTGCTGGGATATATATATATATCAGTAATGTCTACAAACTGAAATAAATTTCTTCTCTTTTGCGCAAGCGCTGTTGGTTATAAAAGTTACGATATTTATGTGTTATGATGTGATCAGATTTCATGTGTTTTGATGTTAATTCAGATGTATTAAACTACAGATACTGTGAGACACGGGGTTTTGAAAATGTATGTGCCCCCACCGTTCCCTATTTTTATATACTGTTTATTGGTTTGCAGTAATTAATGTTATCAGAGATAATATTTTTTGTTTTATTGAATAACTAACTACAATTGTTTTGCTTTTGATTTCACACATGAGTTATGTCATTGTAAAGATCAAATGTTTGTCAGGAAAAAGTCATTTTTGTTTCAGGCTGTTGTACATTACAGGGGGTTAAATTAGTGTTATGTTGAGATGTAGTTTTGAACTCTGCTACATTACTCTCGCAGAGTCCACAAAGGGGGGAAGGGTGAAGGAACTGATCAGGTACAATTTTGGTTTATGTGTAAGAGACCATCCCCCTCCAGCAAAGTTACAGGAGGCGATGTGACATCACTCACACGAGTCTTTATGGATTTAGATGAGGGAGAAGGCAAAACAAAACTTGTCTGGACATTGTTAATTTGATGTAAAGTTTTTAGCAATGTTTTATTTTTATTAATCAAGAATTTACAGAACCTGATAAAAGTGAGATTCTCAAAGTATTCTGGATTATCAGCTGAATGAGGAGGAGTTGTGTTTGGTAGCGGCTTGTGACACCAATCCATGGAGTACCTCTACGCAAGCATATACTTTGTACTGTACTGAACAAAATGGACATGACACTGCGGTTCTCACACAAAGTCATGGACCACAGCAGCGCCCGGTAGCATATTATTCAGCTAGACTAGACCCTGTGGCCCGAGGTTCCCCATCATGTGTGAGAGCTATCATTGCTGTAAATTCAATGTTAAACAAGGCCTCAGATTTGGTTCTGGCATTTCCAGTCCAAGTTTTTGTACCACATGATATTACTGCTATTCTTACTCAAGTACAACCTAAGCATTTGTCCACAGCAAGACATTTGAGATTAACCTGTGCTCTTCTTCTTCCTGAGCAGGTTACTTTACACCGCTGTACTACATTGAACCCAGCTACCTTACTGCCTTTGGAGCAAGGGGGAGAAGACGTAGGTAAAGTATGGTCACAATTTTTGCCTGAAACTGATGAACATGATTGTATGGCCCTTATGGCCCAGGAAACAGTGGGCTTTGCACATGTAAAAGATACCCCACTCCAAAACCCAGACTCTTTGTGGATGGTTCAAGGTATTGTGTAGAAGGATCTTTTCTTACAGGATATGCAGTAATCACCGAAGATGTAGTCCTAGAAGCAGCCTCCTTACCAGCGTCCCGCTCAGCACAAGAAGCGGAGCTTAAGGCCCTGGCAGCAGCATGCCAACATGCAGAAGGAAAGACAGCAAATATTTACACTGACTCTCGATATGCTTTTGGGATTGCACACGATTATGGCCCCATATGGAGGGCAAGACAATTTTTGACCTCTGCAGGTACACCTGTAAAGAATGCAGACTTTGTAAAATACTTGATGGAGACCCTGATGTTACCCACTGAGGTAGCAGTAATAAAGATAAAAGCTCACACTACGGCCAACACACCAGAAGCAAGGGGAAATGCCCTGGCAGACGAAGCAGCAAAGCAAGCAGCACAGAAGCTACCCGTGTTAGCAGCCGTATGTCAGATAAAAGATCCAGAGGAAACAAGACCAGCTGTAAGCCCGGAACTACTGCAAAAACTTCAAGGACAAGCAACAGAAGAAGAAAAAGACAAGTGGACGGCCCAAGGAGCAACGCTACGAAAAGATGGCCTCTGGCAATGCCAGAATAAACTGTGCCTGCCTAAGACAATGTTCCCAATGATGGCCCAAATAACACATGGAGCGACTCACCAATCAAAAACGGCAATGATGGACTTGGTAAACAAGGTGTGGTATGCTCCAGGGTTTAGTGTGATGGCCAGCAGTTTTACACAAGGATGCATGATCTGTGCAACACATAATATTGGAAGAACTGTAAAAGTACCACAGAAGCACACACCCAGACCTATATATCCGTTCCAGAGACTGCAGATAGACTATATTCAATTACCAAAAGTCGGTACCTATGAGTATGTGCTTGTTTGTATTGATCTCTTTTCAGGATGGCCAGAAGCTTTTCCAGTAACCAAAGCTACAGCCGTAGCCACAGCAAAGAAACTGATCAACGAGGTGGTGTGCAGATATGGAGTTCCAGAGGTGATCAAGAGCGACAGAGGAACTCATTTTACGGGTGAAATCATGAACCATGTGTTGTCAGCTCTAGGCATAAGTCAAGCCCTACATACACCATACCATCCACAAAGTAGTGGGAAGGTTGAGAGACTAAATGGGACTCTCAAATTGAAAATTCAAAAAGTAATGGTAGAAACCGGGAAACCATGGACCGAGTGTCTACCATTAGCCTTGTTCTCAGTAAGATATACGCCCACAAAAAGAACAGGTCTCAGCCCATATGAGATCTTATTTGGGTCGGCTCCCAGATTAGGATGTTATTTTCCACAGGTGCTCCAAATGCAGTATGGTAGACTAACAGATTATGTATCAACGCTGAACAAACAATTGACCAAGGTGCATGCACAAGTTTTTGCTTCCATTCCAGATCCTGATTCAGTTGAAGGGACGCATAAGCTAGAACCAGCAGATTGGGTCGTTGTCAAAAGACACGTGAGGAAAAGTCTAGACCCAAGATTTGACGGACCATTTCAAGTCCTACTCGTTACAAGCACCTCTGTAAAGCTCGAAGGAAAGGCAAGCTGGATTCACGCCAATCATTGTAAAAAGGTTCTTCAGCCAGAAGAATGAAGATCTTTGCGGTTGTTGCGGCGGTTGTTGCGTGTGCTCTTATACAAAAAGGCAGAACTGCTACTCCTGTACACGTAATCAGTACAGAATCACTGGAACAGTTCAGGACAGGGTGGGCGAATGCCACAGTGGATAGAAAGCAGGGTAACTACACCTGTAAGGCCAATGCCCCGTGTTATACTACAAATGTGACTACAACCGAAGGGACTTGGAAAAAAAGGACCACATGGAGGGACTGTGTACCTTCACATAGACAAAACAGCCAACATTAGCATACAAGAAGAGACGCCGGGGCTGTTGCTTTGTTGTTATGAACCAGATTTACAGTATCTACAGAAATATACAACCAGCAAAAATTGAAAGAAATGATAAATAAGACTTATGAAAGATGCAACAAGGAGAGGCTCAACTCTACGATTGTAATAAAAGAAACTGATGGGATGATATTATGTATGAATAATAGCCAAATAAGAAATAGAATATATTTTGTATTCTTGATAACAATTTTAAGAGATAGTTTTAAGCCACATATAACAGTACAAAGTCTGGAAAGAATCCCACACACTTGTAAGAGCGCTGTAACCCAACAGCAGAAAGAGAATGTACACTTCAATATTTCCTTCCCTGAATCCCCCAGCTGTCATAGACAAAAAAGAGAATGGTATGACCCGCTATTAGGAGGGGTAGGAACGGGATTAGGAGTATTGAATGGTATACAGTTAGAAACAGTTATGAACAAATTAAACTCAGTGGGAGATGACACATCTACTGCATTAAGGATAGGTGCCTCATGGTTATCTACTACCTTTGCCATACAACAGAAAGGGTTAGCTATAGATGAACTGTTTCTAAATGTTTGTAATGAAAGTATGCTAACCGAATATAGAACATTACAGAATGTATCAACTTTTGTAAATTGGACAGTATGTACGCTTAAAACGATGTGGCAATAAGAACAGATGAATAATTTTAAGAATAAATTGTTTAGTAGTCATGTTAGGCAATGGACATACATTCTGCCCATAGGAGAGAGAAATGATACGTGGTTATTGTTACAGCCTGAGTATACTGAGTGTACACCTAAATGGTGCGCAGGAAGACTAATAGCATTTAATGTGAAAAATCCTACTCTATTATGCAAATTTATTGTTATGCCAATGGTAATGATTGATCCGGTGACATTATTAGGACAATATTGGATGCCGGAAATGAAAGGAACACACATAGATTCTCAAAATAAGACAAGGAATATAGATTTGTGCAAGGATATGTATGTAATCAACAGTCAGGGATATATGAACCCTGTCTAATGCAGCACCAGGATAATGTATGCGCACTCACTATAATCCCAGAAGCTAACCTACAGGTTTATATTGAAGTAGGTCCACAGCATGTATGTTTAATAACTAACGACAAGCAGACCCTTAGCCAGTTTAATTTCATAGGACCATTTTCAGGATGTCTATACAATGTGACGCATTTGACTTGGGGGAACCAAACTATAGTGTTCCTGCCTACTTTAGAAGAAATAATGTCCACTGTATGGGTACATGAACCTTTGCCCTATGGAAATTTTAGTTTGCCACTGGAAGAGTTAAAACAAGTGTTACAAAAGTCTAAAGACGTAAAGAAATTGATAGCAGCCCATAATGTAACTCTAAGTAAAGTGAAAGTATTGGCTACAATAGCAGCTAGGGAAGTAATAAATTTATCGTCAGCAATAAAAGATGCTAGTGCCCATCATTGGTATGACATATTTACAGGATTTTCCCCCACTGCCACTAAGATACTGCATGTGTTATTCCAACCCTTGATATGTTTCATAATATTGTTTATATTGCTTACATGTTTTAATTGTTATACATTTTGCAAAATAAGGGAAGCATTCAATCAGAGGCCTATACATTATGATGAAAGAATGTTGTGAGATTACCCCACCTACATACCTGTGTGAATCAAGTGAAGAAATGGATCGAAGCCTTGCTATCAGGAGATAGAAGTAGCATTGGAATTTAGGTGTTGGTAAAATCACAAAAGGAGGGATTGTTATGGTATAAATATATGTATAATGTATCTGGGGCCCCAAGGAGTGAAATGTTATAAAGGAGAACATGTATTACAATATAATGGGTATTTTAGAAAGGTTAAGAGAGGAAATAGTTTGCAGCTGCTTTGCTGTCCCTTGAAATTGCAAACAGATGGTGGACAATCAATTGACCAACCCCCCCCCCCCCCTAAGCATAAAGGAAACCTAAGGGAATACCTTGTGCTCCACCAATGGGCTTTATGGGAAAGAAGGATGTAAGGATTGAATATACAGATGACTCATATGTTATGGAATGTTCTTTGTTCGTCTGATGCTATAAATACGAGCACTGTGGTTAAATAAAGTCAGAAGGATTTTTACCTTGAGAAACGTCTCAGTGTATCTGTTGCTTCTCCGAGCTCGCACCCCCCCACCTGATTTGAACCTGCATGGAGATCAAGGCGTAACGTGACCTCATTGCGATCACAGTAACTAAATAGTATGATTTCAACTTCATATTCAGCCATATACACACGCACGCACGCACACGTCCTGGAAACATGACGCACATGCTGCATTAGTACCACTCACACCTAGGACACATGCGCACACACACCACTCACACATATGACACATGCGCAGTACATATTGTAGTGTCCATGGCCGCAGACTGTCGGGTTTACTCACCTCCCGACGCCCGCAACCATGGACCAGTGAGCGCTGGTCCCCATCTCCTCCCTAGAAGACGCCAGTGCTCACTTCCGCTCCGGTCCGCCCTGTCCCGTAGGGTGCGCGCACATGAAAATAATCATCATCATCATCAACTCACATGATTTCCTGGACTATAAGAAGGTCCCTGCCCTTCTGATCCTTGCCTGAGCGTTGTTAGTGTTTCCCAAGTCTGTCTTGCAAATGGTCCCTTAGTGTTTTCCCGTTCCAGTTGTTACCTGCGCCCTGTTACCTGTTCATGTATCCCATGCTGTGTTATTGTTCCTGTGCCTACTAGTGTTGGAGTCTTGTCTACTGCACCTGCTGTCGTTTGCCATGTCCTGTGTCATCCGCCACGTCCAGTGTCATCTTCCACATCCAGTGTGATTCGCCACGTCTGGTGCAATCTGCGGCACCCACCTCCATCTATGCCAGAGCTGCGGCCACTGTCTGGACTATCCAGGTACCCTGGTGTGGGACTTTGTATTACTGGGGTGCTCTGATGTTTGGCCAGCTGCCTCCCCGCTACGCCGGTGCGGCCTAGTGGGTCCGCATACCCACAAACCGTGACACATATATACACCGGAACCAAGCTCAGTACATAAATACAACATCAGAACCAAGCTCAGCACATAAATATAGCACCAGCACAAATGCAGCTCAATTTAGTGCATCCCCTGCCGTATAGGGTTGTATGGCATAAAGCTACAGCTCCCAGCATGGACCGAACAATGATAAGGATATGCTGGGAGTTGCTGTTTCACAAAAAAAAACAACATACCATCCATCATCTCGCTGCAGATCACACAGTGACTACAGTACTGATTAGAGACAGAATAAACATTTATATTAAGTGACTCACCAGTGACAATCTCAGATTCTAGTTGTTCTTTTTCTCTTTTCTTCTCCATCCGGTCTAGACCTCTATGATGACTTCTCCCGGCCACGACCCATTTCTGCAGAGTTTGTCGCTCAGATGTCTTCATCTACTCACTATTCAAACATTTCTGCACCTATAAACAAAGATAAAATTCTCATGGTGACACACACTGTACCCCTAAATATAATAGCTCCATACACTGTACCTCTAGTTATAATAGCACTATACACTGTGTCCCTAATTATAATAGCACCATACACTGTGTCCCTGATTATACTAGCACCATATACTGTGTCCCCACACACACAGACTGCTCCCCGTAGATAGTGCCCCCATAGAGCCCCATGTAGATAGTGCCCCCATAGAGCCCCCTGTAGATAGTGCCCCGTATACAGCGCCTCCTGTATATAGTGCCCCACATATAGCGCCCCTGTGGATGGTGCCCCACATGACGTCTTCGCGCCGCCAGCATAATTGAAAGGCACTGATTGGCGGGGAAAGTCATTGTAAGGCAGGTACAATTAATGCAGGGCCGATTCTAGCTTTTCTGCTGCCTGAGGCGAAAATTGAAATGGCGCCCCCCAGATCTTGATTGTCATCCCCCTGACTGTTCTACATTACTACCAGCCTTCTCCATTGCCTTGTACTTCCTTGGCATGCGCGGTGCAGTGTTGAAGCTGGGCAGAGTACACCTCGCTGAATGGTGCGTGCTCATGGGGTACAAGGCAATGGCGCATCCAAGGAAGTTGGAGGAGACTGGTAGTGATGTATAACAGCCAGGGGGATGTAAACCAAGCATGGAAAGGTGGGTTTGCAGTTAGGACTGTGTGACTCTACAGGATATCAGCACTGACCCTTAATAGAGTAATTAGCATATAGCGTGCACATGAATAACCACTGCGGAAAACTGAGCAAAATAAAAATGGATACTTACCATGAAGATGCTTCCCTCCTACATCCTGCAGCCCTGGGATGACGTTTCATCCCATGTGACCGCCATCCCAGGAGGCCGGCCCAGACCAAGAAACAGAATTCTGGGTAAGTATAAGATTAAAAAATTTGTTGTACAGCAGGTACATTTCTGAGCGTTTTTTCTGCTTATAATTTACGCAGCTTGTGGATGAGATTTGTTCAAATCTCACCCACTCTGCTGCTACTGTATAAGGGCTCGTCCACACGTAACGGAATTGCTGCGTATTTTCCTTCCAGAATTGTTGACAGAAAATACGCAGCAGAATACAGTAGCAGCAAAGTGGGGGAGATTTAACATTAAAATTTCCGACCTAAAATTGACCTGCAGTGCATATATTTCGTACCGCAGCATGTCAATCCCCGCTGAGGAAAGTGGACTGAATTGCTGCGTTTTTCAGAGGAGATGTCACCATCTCCCAACATTGAGAAAAACTCAGCAGAATCTGCACCATTTTCTCCAGTAATTCCAATACGGGTGGACAAGCCCTTATGATGCGGATTATATATATATATATATATATATATATATATATATATATATACACACATACACAGTGGAGGAAATAAGTATTTGATCCCTTGCTGATTTTGTAAGTTTGCCCACTGTCAAAGACATGAACAGTCTAGAATTTTTAGGCTAGGTTAATTTTACCAGTGAGAGATAGATTATATAAAGAAAAAAACAGAAAATCACATTGACAAAATTATATATATTTATTTGCTTTGTGCACAGAGAAATAAGTATTTGATCCCCTACTAACCATTAAGAGTTCAGCCTCCTCCAGACCAGTTACACGCTCCAAATCAACTTGGTGCCTGCATTAAAGACAGCTGTCTTACATGGTCACCTGTATAAAAGACTCCTGTCCACAGACTCAATTAATCAGTCTGACTCTAACCTCTACAACATGGGCAAGACCAAAGAGCTTTCTAAGGATCTAAGGGACAAGATCATAGACCTGCACAAGGCTGGAAAGGGCTACAAAACCATAAGTAAGACGCTGGGTGAAAAGAAGACAACTGTTGGTGCAATAGTAAGAAAATGGAAGACATACAAATGACTGTCAATCGACATCGATCTGGGGCTCCATGCAAAATCTCACCTCGTGGGGTATCCTTGATCCTGAGGAAGGTGAGAGCTCAGCCGAAAACTACACGGGGGGAACTTGTTAATGATCTCAAGGCAGCTGGGACCACAGTCACCAAGAAAACCATTGGTAACACATTACGCCGTAGTGGATTAAAATCCTGCAGTGCCCGCAAGGTCCCCCTGCTCAAGAAGGCACATGTACAGGCCCATCTTAAGTTTGCAAAGGAACATCTGGATGCAGTGGCGGATTAAGTAGACCATGGGCCCTGGGCTGTTACCCAAACTTGGGCCCCCCTTCCTCACCGCCGCCCTGCCGCGCCGTAACTATTTTTGACACTATTTTTTTGGGCAAGCATTAACAGTGTTACAATTTCCCTTGTCCCAGGGCTGTGTCCCTACATACTGAGAGTATCACACTGTGCTGGGACACATCCTCCTGACAAGGGGAATTGTCTATCAGTCCTGGACTGCAGAAGGACTTTTTGTGAAATACAAGGATTCCTATAATAAACATGTCAGGAGAGGTGACAGATTCTCTATAAATCTAGTGACTCACAGGTGACGACGTCTCAGATTCTAGTAGTTTTTTTCCTCTTTTCTTCTCCATCCGGTCCAGCGCTCATGACGACTTCTCCCGGCCATGACTCATTTCTGCAGAATTTGCCACTCAGACGTCTCCTCACTTTTCCAACATTTCCACACCTATAAACGAAAATAAAGTTATCATGGTGCCACATACTGTGCCCCTAAATATAATAGCACCAAACACTGCGTGTTTTTTTTTTTTATATAATCTATCTCTCACTGGTAAAATTAACCTAGCCTAAAAATTCTAGACTGTTCATGTATTTGACAGTGGGCAAACTTACAAAATCAGCAAGGGATCAAATACTTATTTCCTTCACTGTATACAGTATACACACACACACACACACACACACACACACACACACACACACACACACACACACACACACACTACATACACTATACACACACACACGTACACTATATACACCATCAAACACACACTATATGTACACACACGCTATATACACAAACACATAAAAACAAACACACACTATATATATATATATATATACACACACACGTACACTATATATGCACATTGTACACATCACAAGCACACACAAATATGCACGCATTATACACATATAAAGTACACATTGTAAACACACATGCACTTACTTCTTATGTAGGATATTTGTGAAGGGAGTTCAGCAGGTTGATGGGGTGAGATTCTTCACTCCAGCACTTCTCCTGCTCACAGCCCGACACAGAGCCGCCGACAGTCTCCCCTCCCCCTCCCTCACGTCCCGACTGGTAACAGCAGCAGGAGGGGAGGTTGTGTGAAGAGTAAGAAGGGGGGCTGAAGGGGAAGATTTGTTAGATAGCAGCACAGACCACGGCTGCTATTACAGTCGAACAACAGTTCTAAGCTGCTGTGCCGCCCCCTTAGAAATGCTGTACCCTGCCGCCAGAAACACCGATCGTTTGGGCTGCCAGTAGGCAGCCTAATGTTCATCGGGCCAGTACGGCCCTGCCATAAAATAATATAAAACTGAGCTGCGCTTATTTGTTTTACTTGGAGACACAAAGCCAATAAAGCTGTACTTGCTGTATGGTTGATTCTGTGCCTAGTTTTTATTATCAGAGTGTCAGAAACAAAACAGTTGCTTAACATTAGATCTAGCATGTTAAAGGGGTTACGTGGAGACCAAAAAGTATTATCAGTGTAGTCACTGCAATATGTGAGTACACTCGGTAATATACATTCCGGTCCACATTAGCGCTCATTTTGAGATTTTCATAGATTTTTATAGCGCTGCCTTCATGACAACATGACTCTTCATCACATGACCGACTCCGCTGTACCCTATGTACTCGCTGTACTACTGCTTCTGCTTGTACATGGAGAACAGCGGGGCCAGTAACATGACGAAGAGTTATATAGTCATCAAAGAAGACTGTGCAACTAGACATCCAGTCCCCCGGTCAGCGCTATGAAAATCTCAGAATCAGTGCGACTGGGGACCTAATGTATATTAGCGAGTGTACTCACAGACTGCAGTGGTACACTGATAATAGTTTTTGGTTCCCACATAGCCCCTTTAAGTAAAAGCAATATTGCAAGCCATAAAGACCATGCCCTGTAGACCACATATATAAAGCCTGGAAATATGAAGCACGCTGTTTTTAATATCAAACTTCTTTCAAACTTCCAAGTTCCTCCAACTCTCCAATTCTGTTGGTAGATAATACTCGGACAATATTTGGATATTTGAATGTCACCAACAAATCAATTTGCACAGTGGATATGAAAAACAAAAGGGACCAAAGAAGCGCTCCTACTGTAGTATTTGTAAAATATAAATAATAAAATGCCGAATAGAGCGTTATATGTTGCACAGATGGAGCAACATGTGTAGTCACCTATGTGGTAGATATATAGCAGTTTGCCAAATCGATATTGTCCAATAGGATTCTCACTTTATAGTCCAGAAAACGTGTTTCGGGATGGTTCTACACCCTTTCCTCAAATCTACGTGACAACAAATCAATGTATTCTCTAAGGGGTTCCTACAACAGTTCAGTGCTGACCCTTGTTCATATGAACTATGTCAAAGTCTGGCTCCAAGAGATGATTTTGGTGTACATGGCAAATGGGGGTAAATTATTTATAAACCACTCATCCATATAGTTGATCGAAATGGATGAGATGTGTAGAATATTCCTATAGAGTCCTACAGATGTATCCCATTCATAAAACCCTCATGTACAGTCATGTTCATAAACAATCCATCCCCGTGCAATCAAGGTCCACAATATCAGCTTGTAATGAACAAACTTCTGCAATCATTTATGGCATATTAATGGGAAATGGTGAGCGGTTCCTTTATTGAGGTTCTATGCTTTGTTACCAGTAAAGATATAACACTGTTTAAACTTGCTAATGTAGGGTTAAAGGAGTTTCCCCCCTACAAGCCTTTATGGCATTGGATATGCCGTAATGTCTGATTGCTGGGACCTTCACCGATCCAGAGAAGGGGGTTGTCCCACTCTCAGCATTAGTGAGGGTCTCAATAATTGGACCACTACTGATTTGACATGTATTTTATATCCAATCAAAATGACATTGAAGGGGTTGTTCAGTCATAAGAAATTGATGGCCTATCCTCAGGATAGGCCATCAACATCTGATCGTTGGGTGTCCGACTCCCGGCATCCCCGCCGATCAGCTGTTTTGAAGGGGCCGTGGCGCTCATACAAGTGATGCTTCCTTTTCATTCCTTATTTACTCGTACTGTGAATCGCCGACCCACTTGTAGCGGCAGTCCACAGTATTACCTTGAAGTGAATGGGAGAGGGCTGTTTTACCATGAACCGCCACTACAATTGTGTCGGCGACTAACACTATGAGCAGATAAGGAATGAAATTGAAGCAGCGCTCATACGAGTGCCAAGGCCCTTTTGAAACAGCTGATCAGCTGGGGTGCTGGGAGTCGGACCCCCACCAATCAGATGCTGAGATATATATATATATATATATATATATATATATATATATATATATAATATAACGATTTTTTCACGAATATAACATTGTAATAGTATGTTAAAAATATAGTAAAGGCTAATGGCTAATGAATACGAGCGAGTGTGCCGCCCGAGTCCTGTCTCTGATCCGTGGAAAGATAGGACATGTTCTATCTTTCTACGAATCGGAGAGTCGGTTTTCACGGACACGTTTCACACACTAAAGTGAATAGGTCCCTGAAAACGATCGGGTGCCACTCTGATGCCGTGAAAAACAGCCTGAGTGGCACCCTGTCGTGTTGAATTGGGCTTAGCTCTTTGACAAGGTTAGCTGTATGGACTACAGACTATAGGGGCGTAAAAACTACAATAGGAGTCAAATGACTATACAAGAAGAGAATACACTCTGCCAAAAAAAACAACATATTTTCTTCTCCAACTTGAAGCTCGGGACTACATGCGACTCTCAGGCATGTGATTCCCTAGCTGGTAGCAGCTCTATGTACTACTGTACCCTAGTGGCACCATGAATGTCAAAGTATTACTGAGACTTGGCACAAGAAGCAAAACCATATCCCTGTTTTTAACACTAGAGCCATATTGCTTGGTCATATCTTTATTTTTTGAGCAGGTGATAGCCGCCTGTGTTTATATAGGCCATATGCAGCTCTTTCTACTGGGAAACATACAATACCGCACTGTATAGTTCATTATGGCAGATACTAAACACAGTCATAATACAGTACAATGTAACTATGTCATAGTATTTTTATAGACCCTGTTGCCATCTGTGTTGCAGGCTCATTGGGGGCCACCATTGTAGATTATGTTGTTTTTGCTGGACAAAATATCATGCAGTTCTTTTTTGTCTGGAAAATGATGGAAACCATGAGGGAAGAACGACGGAACCCATTAAAATCAATGGGTTTCACTGAGCAGCATTGGTTTCCGTCATGCGATGGATACATCGATTTATGGTGTTTGCTCCTATGGCGGAGCTCAACAACGGAACCCGAAAAGCAGATGTGAACAAAGCCTTACAGGATCTGGAAATGTTTATGTACAACATAACAGGATGTACTTGTCACCTATCTAAACTCCTCTTGCAGAGCAAGTGGTTTCAATAAAAATAATTTTTTCCCATCCTCCCAATAAAATAATATACCTTCATCAATATTCTATATGTACATCAAAATGACTCGTCCCACAAAAAGCAAGCCCATATGTGGCTCGTCGATGGAAAAATAAAAAAGTTATGGCTCTCTAAATGTGGAAATGAAAACGTCAAAATAGTCGTGGTCCTTCTGGTATTTAAAGAGGCTCTGTCATCAGATTTTGCAACCCCTATCTGCTATTGCAGCAGATAGGCGCTGCAATGTAGATTACAGTAACGTTTTTATTTTTAAAAAACGAGCATTTTTGGCCAAGTTATGACCATTTTTGTAGTTATGCAAATGAGGCTTGCAAAAGTCCAAGTGGGTGTGTTTAAAAGTAAAAGTCCAAGTGGGCGTGTATTAGGTGCGTACATCGGGGCGTTTTTAATACTTTTACTAGCTGGGCGCTCTGATGAGAAGTAACATCCTCTTCTCTTCAGAACGCCCAGCTTCTGACAGTGCAGATCTGTGACGTCACTCACAGGTCCTGCATCGTGACGGCCACATCGGCACCAGAGGCTACAGTTGATTCTGCAGCAGCATCAGCGTTTGCAGGTAAGTCGATCTTACCTGCAAACGCTGATGCTGCTGCAGAATCAACTGTAGCCTCTGGTGCCGATGTGGCCGTCACGATGCAGGACCTGTGAGTGACGTCACAGATCTGCACTGTCAGAAGCTGGGCGTTCTGAAGAGAAGAGGATGTTACTTCTCTTCAGAGCGCCCAGCTAGTGAAAGTATTAAAAACGCCCCGATGTACGCACATAATACACGCCCACTTGGACTTTTACTTTTAAACACACCCACTTGGACTTTTGCAAGCCTCATTTGCATAACTACAAAAATGGTCATAACTTGGCCAAAAATGCTCGTTTTTTAAAAATAAAAACGTTACTGTAATCTACATTGCAGCGCCTATCTGCTGCAATAGCAGATAGGGGTTGCAAAATCTGGTGACAGAGCCTCTTTAAGGATATGTACAATTTTGAACACTATATTACCAATTTCATATAGAGACTAAATAAAAAGTTAAGTGTCTCATGTACTGATCTCTCCGTTACAACCTACATTAGAATCTCAGCTGTATTCACATTTCTGCAGGCTTCATAGCAGGGCTCTCCCTTGCTGGTTCAATGTTTACACAGAGCTTGCTTTGGTGAGTTGCATTCTGGAAAGTATAAGGGTATGTTCACACGCAGTAACAAAATATGTCTGAAAATCAGGAGCTGTTTTCAAGCGAAAACAGCTCCTGATTTTCAGACGTTTTTGTAGCAAGTCGCGTTTTTCGCGGCGTATTTTACGGACATTATTGGAGCTGTTTTTCAATGGAGTCAATGAAAAACGGCTCCAAAAACTTCCTAAGAAGTGACATGCACTTCTTTGACACGGGCGTCTTTTTCTTTTGACAGCGACGCGTAAAATTACACCTCGTGGGAACAGAACATCATAAAACCCGTTGAAAGCAATTGGCAGATGTTTGTAGGCGTAATGGAGCCGTTTATTTCCAGGCGTAATTAGAGGCGTAAAACGCCCGAATTACGCCTGAAAACAGTGCGTGTGAACAGAATGAATAGCGCAGTCAACTACGGTATTGGTTCCGTCAAAACAACGGAACCCTTACACAACGGTGACAAACAACTGCACCGGATCAGTCACAGAAATCAATGGTGATGCAAACAGAAACCTATGGTTTCTGTTTGTTTCAGTTTGGATTCCATTCATGGGTTCCCCTGACGGAAAGGTCAGACAGAACCCATGAACGGAGTTCCGATGCAGAAGTGAACGAAGCCTTACAGGCTTTGCATATTGAAAACAAAGAATCTGCATCAGTTAATGCAATCCCTAAACCTACCTACTATAATAGGATCTTCAGTAGTAGAAAAGCACATTTTCCAAAGAGACCTACTTCTGCAAACTGCAATAAATGTGTCAGAGGGACACGAGTCAGGACTGCCCTGTGGTACAGAATAAAATGTGCTATGCTTGTGGAAAGATAGGTCATTTTGCAACCGTATGTAAAAGTGCAGCCTCAGAAAATCAAAGTACGAACAGGGTTAAAGCACAAGAGGCGAATGCAAAGTAAATAGTATGGCTACAGGTGCAGAGATTGTGAATTTATCTTCTCACTGTGCTCACTGGAGGCTGGGTCATTAACCATTAAGATTGGTGACACAGTCTTTAAAGTACTGATTGATTCCGGAGCTACTTGCAATGTTATGGACTAAAGGTCCCCTTACACAGGCCAATTTTGGCGGGTGCACCGAGCGCTGATCAACGAGACAGCTCGTTGATCAGCACTCATTTGCTCCAGTCACAAGGAGCTATATATAGGGGCGAGCGCTCGTTACTTTCGATCACTCGTCCCCAAACATGTCAGCAGCGCGTCCCCCTGTTTACACATGGAGATGTGCTGCCGTCAACGATAATATTTTAGTTTTTAAAAACGATATGATCAGCAGATGATCGAGCGTTTGCTCGTTCATCTGCTAATCGCTGCCCTGTTTGCCCGATAATCGGCCCGTGTAATAGGGCCTTTAGCTTCTTGGGACATTCTGAAAAGCAGAAAAAACACATTAAGTTGTGTAGCACCAACGACCAGATTTATACATATGGCTCCAGTAATCCACTGCAGTTTAAAGGCAAATTCTACATCTTTGTCCAAACACATGGGAAGGAATCTGCCTTTTGGACTGAATTCTTTGTTGTTGATGGAAAAGGATCCCCTCTTCTTGTCCGCAAAACAGCAATGGAACTAGAGGTACTAAGGATTGGCCCTGATTCAAACAATGCAGGGATCAACATGCTGTCTCATTTTATCCATAAATTGAAAGAAGAATTTAAGGACTGTTTTTCTAGGTTTGGAAAGTTGAAGGATTTTCAGTTAGAGTTTCACATTGACCCTCATGTATAGACTGTTGCAGAGCCAACACGTAGACTCCTTTGCCGATATCGTTGCCGATAATTGCCATGTATAAACAGGGCAGCGATCAGCAGATGATCAAGCAAACGCTCCTTAATCTGCTGATCGTATCGTCTTCAAAAAGTGAAATATTATTGTTGTCGGAGGCACATCTCCCTGTGTAAAAAGGGAGACGCGCTGCCGACATCATAATAATGTATGGGGATGAGCAATCGGAGTAACTAGCGCTCGTCCCCATACATAGCTTCTTGTGACTGGAGCAAATGAGCGCGGATCAATGAGCATGTTACGTCCGTAATGGACGGAACGTATTTCATCCAGAAGTCCCGGACCGAAACACTGCAGGGAGCCGGGCTCCTAGCATCATAGTTATGTACGACGCTAGGAGTCCCTGCCTCGCTGCAGGACAACTGTCCTGTACTGTAATCATGTTTTCAGTACGGGACAGTAGTTCCATGGAGAGGCAGGGACTCCTAGCGTCGTACATAACTATGATGCTCAGAGCCCGTACCCTGCAGTGTGTTCGGTCCGAGACTTGCAGCCGAAATACGTTCCGTCCATTACGGACGTAACATGCTCGTGTGAACCCAGCCTTTGTCCAAGAACCCCTGTGGAGCAAAAGCTTGCTGAATTACTGGAAGTTGATATCATTGAACCAGTGGAGGGACCTACTCCCTGGGTGTCTCCTTTAGTTGTTGTAGCAAAGGGAAATGACATTCGGATTTCTGTGTAGATATGAGATGTGCTAATCAAGCTGTCCTCAGAGAAAGGCACCCAATCCCCACTATTGAAGATGTTCTGCATGAGATGAACAGGGTGACTGTGTTCGGTAAATTGGATTTGAAATGGGGCTATTATCAAATTGAATTTACCCCAGCTTCTAGGGTACTTACAATGTTTGCAAGCCATAAACGGTCTCTTCAGATACAAGTGACTGATGTTTGGAGTATGCTCTGCACCAGTGGCCTATCCACATGTCCTTCTTTAAAGTGAGATACCGACCAGGGCCTACAAATGCAGCAGATGCACTTTCAAGATTGTCCCAAGCTTCAGAGCCATCTCATAACCTAGCAGAGGAGTATATTCGCTTTATGACTGCTAAGGCCATTCCTCATGAATTGACACCACATGAGGTCAAAGAATTTTCAGCAGTAGACACTGAAATTTCACAGTTGAGAAAATGTATAAGGCAAGATACATGGACATGGAGTCATTGTGATAATGCCTATCAAAGGGTTAAACATGAGCTTATTATTGCAAGACAATTAATTCTGACAGGAAACCGTATCCTGAGGCCTCAAAATTTACAGAGACAAACTCTACAATAAGCCCATGAGGGACATCAAGGCATTGTGCGCACCAAACAACGGGTACGTGAGAAAGTTGGTGGCCTGGAATTGATAAGGATGTGGAATGCATGGTCTCCTCTTGTCGAGCCTGTCGGCTGGTGGGCAGCAAACCCAAACCAGAACCAGTCACACATACAGTTTTACCTAACGGCCCATGGGAATAGATGGCTATTGATCTGTGTGATATCCCATCTGGACACCACCTTTTAGTAGTTGTGGATTACTATTCACACTGGCAGGAGGTAATATTTCTCATTAAAGCAACTTTGTCAACAGTAATTGATGGGTTGGAGCGTATCTTTGCTTCTCATGGTTTGCCTAAGCTGATTGTAAGTGATAATGGCTCAGAGTTTACCACCAAAGAATTTCAGGATTATCTAAATTTAAATGCCATTGTACATCGTCGTACAGCCCCATATTGTCCACAAGCTAATGGAGAAGTGGAACACCAGAACCGGATCCTGTTAAAAACTTTGCAAATTGCTCATTTGGAGATAGAGACTGGAAAAGAGAACGGTGGCATTTTCTTTTGGCTTATCGTACAACTCCACATACTACTACAGGGGTCAGTCCTGCTGAACTTCTATGTGGTCGCACATTCAGGACAAAATGACCAGATATTTTGGTTCCAGCTCCTTCTGGTCCTGGGAGTTTTAGTGAGGTTAATGAAGAAAGAAAGATCCATGGGCAACAGCACGTGAACCACCGACGTCATTGTCAAATTAGAGTCCTCAAACAAGCAGATAAAGTATTGCTACAAAATAAACGGTTTAACAAACTGTCTCCGTCTTTTGAGCCTGAGCCTTATGTATTAAAGGAAAAAAGAGGTACTCAGGTGTGTCATACACTACACCGCGTCAGGCAAAAATGATTTTTCTCTGCCTGTAAAGCAAACCATAGTGAGAGCATGGAAGCAACCAATCCTTGACTCCGCTGAAGTCAAGCGATGACTAAATTATTATATGGTCAATGAAAAACTTGCAGGGTAATGTTAAGGGCTCTTGGACATGACTGAGTGACACTTGAGCCGTGAAAACGGACCGGCTGTCTGATCCGTGGAAAGATACTACATGTCCTATCTTTCCACGGATCACGGACAGGACTCGGGCGGCACACACGGTCGTGTGCAAGAGCCCTAGTGCCTGTTCAACACGACCGTTGTGACACTCGGGTCATTTTTGGTGGCATTCGAGTGGCACCCGATAGTGTTCACGGACCCATTCACTTTAGCCCCCCCACTCACAGTAAAATGACCATCAGCCCAGCACTTACAGTAAAATGACCATCAGCCTGCCACTCAGATTCCCCCTGTAGATAGTGCCACACAGCCCCCTTGTAGGTAGTGCCACACAGCTCGCAGCCCCCTTGTAGATAGCATCCCCCTTCCTGTAGATAGCGCCACTGTAGCTCCCTGAAGGAGCGGAATACACCTGTGGTCGGGGATTCCGTTCCTGGAGCGCTCCGCTTGATGTCCCTGTCCATATATGGACAGTGACATCAGGGGCAACTCCTGAAGCGGAATCCCCATCCACAGCGTTGCGGATGCTGTGACCAGGGATTCAACTCCAGGAGAAGCGGCTGTCATCTGTGTCCATTTATGGACAGTCAAAGGAAAGAGATTCCCCAGCACTGGACCACCAAAGGGGTGCACGACTCTACAGGACCTGGTCCACGGTCCTCAATATTGGGAAAACAAGAATGTACAAGGAGGCAGCACTTCCAAAGATATAACCGCCTTTATTCACGCATGCGACGTTTCAGTCCAACATGACCTTTCTCACGCTTGAGAAAGGTCCTGTTGGACTGAAACGTCGCATGGGTGATTAAAGGCTGTTATATTTTTGGAAGTGCTGCCTCCTTGTCCATTCTTGTTTGCCATTTATGGACAGTGACATCACTGACTTCTCCTGGAGTGGAATCCCCGGTCACAGCGTCGGGGATTCCACTCCAGGAGAAGCCCCTGACGTCTCCGTTCATTTATGGACAGTGACGTCAAGGGCTTCTCACGTAGTGGAATCCCCAGTCACAGAGTCGGCAATGCTGTGGAAGGGGATTCCGCTTCAGGAGTTGCCCCTGATGTCACTGTCCATACATGGACAGAGACATCAAGCGCTCCGTCCATGAGCGGAATCCCCGGCCACATGGGGATTTCGCTCCTTCAAGGAACTACAGTGGCACTAGTAGATAGCAGAGCAGGGAGATACCTCCCTGCTCTGTTATAGTGGCGTCGCTACCGCTGTAGCAGCCGCAGCGACTACTAGCGTCGTCGTCGGCCATGGGGGGTTGCCCCCATGCCCGGTGTTGCCACTAGCGGCCGCTATATCTGAGTGAAGAAGTGCCTGGGCGGAAAGGCAGCTGCTGAGAACCCGGGCCCTTCTGAAGCAAGCAGGTGAAGGAAGCCAGCGCACCACCCCCTTCCACCTGCTGGAGTGATGCGCCCTGTGCAATGGCACAGGTCACACACTCCTAAGGCAGGCCCTGTGTACATATATATATATATATTCTGTCACATGGAATTTTGCACCAATAACATATGGTCATGAAAAGATCAAAAAACAAAATAAAAAGCAAAAAAAAAGCCCAAAAAAACACTTAAAGCCTTATCCAACTACTATTGCACCAGAAAGCATATGTACTGTATATTGAATATATATTTATATTTGTAAAAAAAGACTTGTTGTTCTAGTACGATAGGTGTTGTATTTCTTTATCAATGTCCCTTTGGCTTCATGGACATGGCTGTATTCCCTTAGAGTTAGTAGGCCCATACGTCACGATCTGTGGGTATGTGGACCCACTGGGCCGTACCGCCATAGAGGGATAGCAGCTGGCCAAACAGTGTACCAAGTAAGTTCTATAGTCCGAGCAAGAGTACCTGTGGTTGTACAGACAATAGCGATGGCTAGGCTCAGATGGGACCTTGGCAGCAGACACCAGGCGTGGTGTAACACAAACACGACTCCAACTCTTTTAAGGCAAAGGAAAAAGGTAGCATGGGATACAGGTAGCAGGAACGGGAATACTGGGGACAAGAAAACACTACTGGACCATTTGCTAGACTGACACGGGGAAAAACAACAATGCTCAGGCAGTGAGTGAAGGGGCAGGGCCCTTCATATTGTCCAGGGTGATTAAACAATTCTAAACACGTGTGTGCGCTGGCCTTTTAAGGCTGGGACTGAGCTCGCGCGCGCACCCTAGTGGTCACTGCAAGCTAGGATGGCTGTATATGCTCGCATCTCCGTGAAGGAATGCGTCGGCAGGATGAGAGGAGTCTGCGGCTGCGGACGTTACACCATAGAAGTGTACAGGGTCGGACTGCCCCTCCAGAGAACCAGGGCATCCTCCGGTGGGCCCAGGCTCAACAGAATAAAGGTCCAGCAGAGGACAACCCCACTTGGGGCTCTTTGGAGCCAATCACTAAGGTCTATTTATTCTGGGATGATTCACAAATTACCTATTAGATCTTATTGTTGATACGTCCTGTGTGTACAATGATAACAACAAGGACTATGATGAAATATAAAGTGTACATATTCTATATAGATGGAGAGTGGGCTCTCAGAATCATCTCCGGCCCAAGGAACCCCAGTCCGATGCTGGAAGTGTACGGTTATTGTTGCATGTGGTATTGGTTTATTTCCATGCTACTCATCAATGGGGGCGATATACACAGATGTGTAGAACTGTACTGCATGTTGGAAGTTGTAGAGCCACCGGTCAAGAGAGTTATGTATCGGAGCTTCATGTAATGAACCTATAGTGTATGTCGGCACAGCAAAAACGTGGCGATTTTGCAAAAAACTGGCACGTTTCTGCAATGATAACCGAGAAGTGACTTAGGTAAACATACCTTAATTCCTCATATAACTAGCTATTTTACATAATTTCATCCATCATTTCAGCCGTTCAATTATAGTAGCTGTAGCCTTTATCTTCTACTTACATAAATGATCTGATATCACATCTTTGCTCTCCTGCTGCGAAAGCCCAAGGGCAGCACAAGATCGCAGTGATGGCTCCTATCAGTTATCTAGGGGATTTCTTCACATGCATCACTGAAGTATGGTAGAGCTGAACAGAATCTCAGTCCATCTGTGTTTCACAGGAGTAGTCTGCAATCTGTTCTGACAGTAACCCACAGCAATCCCCTGTGAGCTCAGGGATATATATTTACATTAAGCTCCAGGCTAGGGAGAGATCCACAGAGAGAGGACATAACATCTATTCACATGACGGTAAGAAGAGAGAGCTTCAGAAATAAACAATGCTTCACGGAGAGATCTACAGTAGGAAATACTGATGATCACATACAAAAATACTGGGGGAGAATTATTAACCCCTTCCCAAAATTTGTCATGTGGATACGTCATGGAAAGCCAGTGCTTCCCGCAATTTTCCATATCCATATGACAAATGGTGGACACCGGCTCAGAAGCTGAGTCGGTGCCACTATCCCCGGGTGTCAGCTACTTGAAAATGTGAGAAATTTCCTTGTAACGTCCTCGAAAAATGTTCAAAAAGGAATGCCAATCTAAAGTAGACATATAGGAAATGTTAAATAGCAACTATTTTGTGGGGTATTACTATCTTTTTTTACATGCAAATACATTTAAATTTAGAAAAATGCAAATTTAACATTTTCGCAAAATGTTGGTGTTTTTCACAATTAAATACTAAATGTATCGACCAAATTTTACCACTAACTTAAAGTACAATGTGTCACGAGAAAACCATCTCGGAATCGCTTGGATATGTAAAAGCATTCTAAAGTTATTACCACATAATGTGACACGTCAGATTTGAAAAATAAGGCTCTGCCAGGAAGGTCAAAAGTGTCTGCAGCGGGAAGGGGTTAATACCATACAAGAAGAAACCACGCCAAATTTATCACAGTGGTGCACGCTGCATGATAATATGGTGCATCTTGCTAGATAAGTTAGACAGTCTACTCTTTCTTATGTCACCTCTTGACTGGCATACTTTACAACAATATTTATTTTTCATTAAAAAAATTGCACGCTCCGTTAATAAATCTGGCACATTGCTCTTAGCCACGACCCTTTTACTAGATATTTTTCAAAACGGCATGTTCACCTTCATTGACATTGATCAGCTCTATTTTTGGATATACAGTTGTAGCACAGCTAAATTTGTGTCTGTGTGTTTAACATAGTACTACAGGTAACTCCAATCAAAACATGACCCCCACAACCTCACTACCCATGTCACATTCAAAGGAATCCAAGAAACTAAGATATGAGGAGCTATTTGATGGGGTTCTGACACTAGTGCTGCTTTAGCAGTCCCTGTGCATGACTGGGGTATGAAAGCAACTGTGGTTAATGCTGAATTTATTTTAATGCATAACATAATATTAATATGGTCACAGGAAGTTCAATTGGCTCATACACCATACACATTTGTTAAAAGACACAGCGTCATCCACGCAGGAGCAAACTTCCCAAAAGATTCTGGTGGTGCTCGGTGTCAAGAATAGAGTAATATATACAGTCGAGTCCCATTATTATGACCACCAGCTAATATCCACAGTAACCGCTGTGTGCAGCACGGACAGCAGCAACTCAATGAGGTGCTGGTCGGTTGTCTCAGGTATCTGGAGCCATGCTGACTGCATTGCTTCCCACATTTGCTGGAGGTGTGTGAGGGAGGATCCATAGAGCGAACAAGATGATTGAGTTGGTCTCACAGATGCTCAATTGGGTTCAAGTCTGGAAAATTAGGGGGCCAGGGAAGTACTTGGAAGTCTTGGTTGTGCTCTTCCAACCACTGTCGGACATTTCTATCCGTGTGACATGTCGCATTGTATTGCTGGAAGATTCCATCTGCCCCAGGGAAGACAATCGTCATGTCTGGGTGGACGTGATCTGCAACGATGGATTCATACCCAAATCGGTTCAGAGCCTTCCACATGGATGAGTGGGCCCAGAGAAGGCCATGAAAAAATTCCCCAGACCATAACGCTGCCGCCACCAGCTTGTGTTCTTCCAGCAATGGTTGCAGGGTGTTTGTTCTCTGATGTTTCTCGCCTGACACGCCAATGTCCATCCGTTCAATGAATCAGAATATGTGACTCATCGGAGAAGACAACCCTTTGCCAATCATCGGTGGTCCAGTTCCGATACTGCCGTGCAAATTGAAGCCTTTTTTTCTGATGCAACTTTGTTAGCATAGGAGCAGTGACCATCTGTCTGTTTTAGACACACATCTGGTAGCTCCCTGCTTGAATTTTACGGTGAGCTGCTAAACTGTAGCGTGTCATGCAGCCTTCGCGCACCTTCGTAGCCGATGTTCACCTCTCAAATCAATGGGACGTGGTGCTCCGCAGTTTCCACCTTGGTTATTCCCAATGGTGCCATTTGCCCACTCACGATACACTTTCACCACAGCATGCGAACAGTTCACAAACTGCGCTGTTTGAGAAATACTAGAAAAGAAGTACTATGCACACCAAATAGGAGTAATTTTCCAAGATGTTTTTTTATTATTCCAGTGTCAGTGCAACGTTTCGGTCAAACCTTGACTTTCCCCAGGCACTGTGTAGTAATTGGATCCTGTGTGACGGCGCTATAGTGGTGCGGCTTACCGCTAAAGGAGCTACACAGTACTTCTTTTCTACTTATTGGGTTGGGCTCCTACGTATGCACCCACGTGAAAACCTAGTGCTTTCCGAACCTTGTTCCACTGTTTGAGAAATACCGCCACACTAGGACCGAAAGCCAATAATCATCCCTTTTTGCAACTCTGATAAATTGCCCCTTTTACCCATGGCAACAGCGAGTGATATGTGTTCAGACTAGGGATGTCACGATACCAGAATTTGGACTTCGACACCGATACTTCGTGTAGTATTGCGATACTCGATACCAAAACGATACTTTGCCAACAATAATAAAAAAGTTCTTCCTTTTTCTGATGTGAGCCACGTGGTGTGATGTTTTGAACCTCCATGTGCCTCACATTAATAGTAATTAAGCCCATCATGTTCCTCAGTCATAATGGACAACATTGGGTTAATGTGTAAGGTACATGATGGGGTTAATTACTATTAATGTGAGGCACATGGAGGTTCAAAATTCATAAGACCTCGTGCCTCACATTAATAAGTGAAAGAAAGCAGTTTTTTTTCATTTTCTCACAGCGTAAACATGAATGACGCTATAAATGTGTTATTACGGTCGAGACGATACCGAATATGTGTATATTTTATGTATCGAGACTTAGTTTACATTTTTATTGTAATGTGTGTGTGTGTGTTTTATTTTTTTATTTAACATTACTTAATTTCTTTTTTTACTTTTTTATTTTTAAACTTTAATGTACTGGCATATATCTATATACGGATACGCAGGCAGTTGTTACGACATACCTAAATATGCCCTAACAGGTATGGTCAGACAGCCCTGGGGTCCTTCAATGGATCCTGGGCTGTCTGCCCATATATGGTATGGCCCTGGATCGTGTCACACAGGAATTCCGTGTGACCCGATCCAAAGGGCATCCCCCCTTCTCATTTTCCCCAGAATGCTGTGGTCAGCTTTGACCGCAGCATTCAGGAGAATAGCGGCGGAGAGGAAAGGTTTCTCTGATCTCAGCCGCGGAGCTGCGGCTGTGTAATACAGCCATTGCCCCGCTCCTGAGAAGTGTGCGCGCAGTCAGCATGAGGTGATGCGGCCGGTGCTGCACTAACAAGCGGCGGCACAGGCACTGAAGACAGAACATGGGGGTGTTTTTCAGTGCACCCGCCATGTTCTGTCTTCAGTGCCGCCGCTCATTAGTGCAGTGCCGGCCGCATCACATCACGCTGACCGTGTGCACACTTCTCAGGAGCGGGGCAATGGCTGTATCACACAGCCACACTCTCATACATTCATGTATTACTATACTAAGCTGTGAGGCTGCACAGCTTAGTATCGAAATACATGAAATAACGGTATTGAAACAGTATAGAGTTTTCGATGCATCATACATCCCTAGTTCAGACAGCCTATCACACACCTTATACACCCACCAACCCTGCCCACAACACATCACTCCCTTCATGGGCTACACGCTGCCGACATCAAATGTAGGAGGTGGTCATAATAATGTGACTTGATTGTTTATAATGTAGTTACAATAAGAAGAAACACAAGCACGGCGCTCAATATTTCAAAACGTCTTCATGCCAATAAAAACAATACATCTGGTCTGCAAGGGCAAATGTAGTACTCCTACTCCAAGCATCGGCAGCCATGCAACTAGCCAGATGGGGCGGAAGACGTACACTAAGCTAACAGGGTGGAAGCCGTGTAACTAGCCAGACGGTGCGAAACCCGTACACTGAGCCAGTGGGATGGAAGTCAAACACAGAGCCAGAAGCTGTGTAACTGGCCAGACATGGTGAAAGCCGAGTAACTTTCCAGACAGGGCGTAAGCCGGTCATTAAGCCAACAGACTGGAAGCTGTGAAATTAGCCAGAAGGATGGAAGCCATACACAGAGCCAACGGGGCAGAAGCCATATAACTAGCCAGATTGGGTGGAAACAGTCCTACACAAAACCGACCAGGGCGAGAAACTGAGTCAACAGAGTGGAAACAGCCGAGAAGCAGCCAGACAGGGTGACATCCATCACTATCCAAACAAGACCCACAAAGTAACGACTGCCCTTCAAAGACAGACTGTATTAGACTGCCACTGACTAGCCTAGCCTAGGTGTCCGGAGCCCCCAGTGTTAGAAAAAGATGCACAAACTCATGTACAAGTGTAAACACAGTGGCTTGGAAGATAAGAAATATACAACGGGTGTAAAGAAACTAAAGCCTGACTTCAAGTGCATTGCAAGCCTGACTCGTCGAAGTTATTTTCACTGTACTCTTCACCTCAATGGGGCGGTTCACTCTTAGACCCACGCCTAGCCTGGTGCTACACGCAAACACCTAAATACCCACACATGAAGGATTTCGCTTTTCTGTTTTTATCATGTCGATTTTTCTATCATCCCCCCCTAACAAAGCCAATTACAGTAATAGAAAATGTATAGAAAATAGGCGCAGTAACGTTAAATGAAAAAAAAAATCTACGGGCAACTGTGGTGGGAAACACTCTCAAAAATTCCAATACCATCCTTTTTCACATTTTTTATTTCATAAAGCTCACTGATCTTTCTCCAAAGTAGAACTTAAATAGATTAAAGGGCTTAATTGACATACAGAGCAACAGTTTCGGTAAAAGAGTTCCCTTTGAAAACCCTAATGTGCAGGTGCACCCATAAAGTTACGTGTCATAGACCTAATTCATTTATAGTATAAATGGTGAACCTTAAAAAAACAAAAATGGCTCTTGTTAAGTGGGTCATCTTGGCATGTAAGACATCATTGTCATACTTTGCTCATAAGTTTACTCATAAGTTTACTATTGTTTAACCCACTATGAGGGTGCGCCAGCCGTTTTCTGTTTTATTGATTTACTTATCTAGCTGACTTCATTCTAGTTAATTATTTATCTCTCACTTGTTAGGGCATGTGTACTCAATGTAATATTTATAGAGACGACTCCTTTGTGCATTGTAGGAACAATGTTTTAGCTTTTCCAACATAATTTAAAGGGGTTGCCAAATGAAAGCAATGGGGCAGATTTACTATTGGTTTTGCGCCAGAATTCTGGCCTAAGTTATACCTTCTTTTTAGACAAATTTATAAATGAAATGTGCTAAAAAGAACAGATGTTTCAGTTTAGCCTGACAAGGGGGTATGGCTTAGTGAAAAATTGGCGTTCATTAAAAGGGCTGTCCGCGACCAGACAACTGATGTTCTATCCACAGGATAGGTGATTAGTATATGAACGGTGGGGGTCCGACACCCGGATCCTGCACTAATCAGCTGCTTCTGCTGCCTCCAAGCACCGGACGTCCATGCCGGAAGCAGATTGCTCCGGTCACTGAATAGCGGCCGAGCTGCAGTACAGCAGCTCTGCTCCTATTCAAGTGAATAGGAGCAGAGCTACAATTCTGCAGAACGGCCGCTATGTAGTGGTCGGAGTTATCTGCTTCCGGCTCCAAGTACTGCATACGCTTCAAAATATGTGGCACCTGGAGTGGCTGGTCGGTGCAGAGTCCAGGTGTTGGACCCTCACCGATCATATACTGTTGACCTATCCTGGGTATAGGTCATCAGTTGTCCGGTTGTGGACAATCCCTTTGAGATGTGCCAAATTGTGTTCAAATTTTGGTGACATTTTTTGGACTAAAATAAGCCAACCAAGAGGTGGTATAAAGTAAGACAGAAGTGACTAAAGTTGCGCAAAATTTCTCACCCAGCATGAGTCACTGTGATAAATTTGGCTCATCTAGACATTCTGGCTCATAGAGGAGGTTCCTGAGCAGAGGATCTCCTCTATGATGTCCATATGAACTTATGGGGAATATGGACAAAGGTTACATAGTTAGTACAGTTGAAAAAAGACATATGTCCATCAAGTTCAACCAAGGGATGGGAAACAACCTCTTTAAATCTAGATGAAAGCTATAGTGTAGATTCAAATGTATCTGAAATTCCTGCTCCTTTATCAGGTAACTTTCTTATCTCAATAAGCAGCATTTTCAAGTACACATTTTCGTGTACAGATTTGCTTGAGCAAATAATTGGCATAGCACCCACCCATTATTTCCACACGACTTGGTAAAAGACACATTGCATTGGGTAACATGTAAAATGACTCATGAAAAGTGATTCCAGTTGGCACTTACATGTACAGCATACAAAGGGACATGGGGAAATGTAATAATATATTGAGTGCAAGTGACGCAAGAAAATCAATGAAACATACTGCATGTAATGTAATGGGGGGACTTTTGATATGACCTTTTATTATATATTCTTTAATTAAAAATGGGTTGGAATTACTAAAATATAAATATTCTTCGTGATTCTTACTGGCATATAACACTAGAACAGATCACTGGGGAATTTATAAGATGCCATGATAGAGATAACCCAGTTGGAGAATCTACACCCACTAAACACGTCCCTGTTTCGCTAGATTCACTTAATTTACCAATAACGCACCAGTTGCCCGTAAACCCCCCTGTGACCACGGCCCCACTATCCTCCTTGCTCAGGGAGGCTTTCACTTTGGGACTCAATTGTATACAATTGACAGCGCTGGCGAGGCAAGGGAACCATCAGTTCTTTTCCCTGCCATTGACAGCTTTCCTTTTAATACAGGCGGCGCGGTGACGTCATTGCGCCACCTGCATCTTTCCACAGGAGGAGGCCTAGTCAGAAGAGACCAGGCCTGCATCACTGGAGGAGAGGACAGTGCGGGAATGGGGACAGGTGAGCGTGGCATTATCTATAGGGTCATTATCTACATGGGCACTGTGGCACTATCTACATGGGCACTGTAGCACTATCTACATGGGCACCATGGCACTATCCATAGGGGGCACTGTGGCACTATTTTTATGGTCAGGGTGCGGCTCTTATGGAATCACTAGTTGAGCAATTCCCAGAGTGAGAGTTGGTGGAATTGCTATGTGAGCGATTCCCCAAAGGCTGCTGGAGACTGTCTGGAATAAGCATGCAAGTAAATCCGCTACCTCATATCCAACACAACTCTGATCAGCAGAGTCTAAGGCTACTTCATGGTCTTTACCAAAGCCCACTGCAAGGCAGGTTGTATTTGGCTGCATAGAACCCAGGTTGCTTTAAAAGAATTTGGTGTTGGACAAGAGGGGCAATGCAGGCAATACCAGAACAGATAACAAGGCACCCAGAGGGTAAACAGAATGTCCAAATCACAAGGCTAGAGGATATCAGGAATTGCAGAGGTCAAAACCAGCTGGGAGCAGAATGTCCAAATCAATAAGCAAAGGGTAAATTCAGAGACAAGTCAAGGTCCAGTTCCAAAAGTTCAAATAATCAAAAGGTACAGGGTATAATCAGAGGCTTGATCAAACACATGCAAACAAGGAGAATCACAAGCAATCACACTCCACCCTTCAATCTGATTGGAAGAAAGACAGAGAAGTAGGATAGGCTCTGCAACTAAAACCAAAGCTGCCCAGAAGCTAAACTTGTAGTCATGGCAATCTTAAAGGGATGGATGTATCCATAAGTGGCATTATCTTCAAGGGACAGTGTGTCACTCTATCTACAGGGAGCCCTGTGTCACTATCTGACACCTGTCCATAAATCAATTAATATTAGGATTTAAAAGTACTTTGTACACCTTGGTCATGTATGGAAAATCGACTAATTTGCCGTACAAATTGGTATTGTCAACCTTCGATGTAGATTTAAAGAAACTTTGCACACCTATAGCCATGGAGGTCCACCTTCAACTGCTTGAGACACTAGATCAATCAACCTATTTACACTGCTTGCCCCACAGAAACTCATTTACCGAGGACTGCAGTCATATAAAGGTTGTTGAACCTGATGACGTTAGTGAAACAACTCTAACTATCTTTTACATGGAAACGTAACTGTAAGAGCTCAAATTACTGGATCCTGGTTTCACATTGTTATGATAGGGAGTATGGGGTATTTGAGAAATAACTTCATATCTTGGGGTGGCAAGTGGGCTAAATGTAACAGGTACTTCCGATGACATGAGCGTTGCACAACAATGCACTTTATTTTGGTATGGTCAGATAGCGTGTTGGTACGGAGGTCGGGGATCTCCATCGCCATGAGAGTAACACCCGTGTTGAGATGTGTCAAAGTGGCTGATGGCGCCGCAGATTGGCAAATCACACTCAGTGCCCCAAAACTAAACCCACTTTTTTTTTTAACAGTTCTATGCACCACTATCCTATCCAACATTTCAGACACAAACACAATTTAATTCTACTTTTTAAAATAATATTTACTTGACGTACAAGGAAATATGCAAAGCCTAACATCTGATGTGTGTTCTAAGGAAATACATGCAAATTCTACACATTTCTGCACATACTATATAAAGAACATCAAAAGCATAATAGACACCACCCAAGGAAAAAACCTTAAAATCTACCCGCCTATTGGAAAGCAGAAACCCAAATAGCAACATGATAATAATGAATGGCAGCCATTCTGTCCATGTAATTATCAGAATGCCAACAGGTAGTGACAGGCTTGTAAATAGAGGAGTGAACAGCATGGTAAGGGCAAAATCGGACCCCCTCATAGTGCTGGATCATGCCACCTGGGTAGCATGATTCTCTAGTGCTCCTCGTGACCCATGACCATTTCCCTATTCTCTTTTTGGCTAAACTAGTGGCTCCAGTGGAAAGAAGAAGCCCTGAACAGGTTCACAAAACCATGTGAAAGAACGATAGGCAAACTGAGTTGGTTGCTTTGCCCTCTTGCCATTAACTGCCAGCTTTGCCCCCTCTATGGTATGTAGGCCCTTGAATTTTGACAAGACAGCTGTTAAACACTGCCGACATATTCAGGTAATGTAATACCTCCATACTTATATCTGAGAGATACTGGCAATGTTGCCAAACTAGCCGAATGTGGGCAATATCAAAGCTAATGGCAACACTGTATAAGGGTGACGTGGTAAATATTACTACAACATGGTGAAGAAAAAGTAATGATAACCACACCGTGATGGCCAATAAGCGGTAACTGATAAAAAGTAACATTTTGTGTATTGACTCTTTTGTTTGCATGGTAACATGACCTAATAATGGGTGGACATAGAGGAGAGCGGGCCTCCTAGTTGGAGCGAAAAGGGGCCTTCTGGATGGTTTACAAAATGTTCTTTATATTATTGCAATGTCAAATACAGTGAAGAAGCCCAGCACAGAACGTAAGCGCAGGCTTGCGTCAGGGTACATCTGTGGCAGACACTCTGCTGGGCATCTGTGGCAAGTACCTAGAGCAGGCACTCTGGTGGCATTTCTGTGGAAAGCACATAGGGACGAGGCATCTGAGGCACTGTATGGGGGCATAAGAAGCTGAGCTACTAATGGGGGAATCTGAGGCTTAGGTACTTATGGGGCATTTATGGCTGGCACACTGTGGCCAAATTTTGGTAAAATTTGCTTGGGTGGGTGTGGGGGACGACGAAGGATGTCCTCTTTTTTAATGTTGGAGGGAAAATGGGATGGGATTGTCACTCATGAAGACTTTGTGCTAATGTGTAAAAATAGTGCCCCATTCCAGTTCCTCTATGGGTCTCAATTATAACTTGTTATTCCCCAGGGAACAATGTTTACATGGAAAATCATTCTCAAATACAAAAACTGTTATTTACATAGTGTCAATATATTCCTTGATGCTTTCCAATCTTCCGCCTTATACGTTGCCTTCACAGTTTCTAAAGTTTGCTAAAGCAACAGCAATAGCAGAGACAATGTAGATGCAACTACTTTCTCCTGTGCAGTAGGATTGTGGGTAAGTAAATATCTACTGTATTATCTCCATAATACAATCAATAGAAGTGAGTGGCGTCCAGGTTGCAGTGTCAAGTTACATAATTTTATGCCCTATGAGCAGGAACTGCGTAGTCGTGAGTGGAGGTACAATAATGTACCCTTTTGGGACCCTCCCGAGGTCTAGGGGGAAGAGCTGTGTGGCCCTATGGTTCCCTCTTCCCCTGCAACCTCGGCCTCCCTTCTTCCTCTGAGGAGGGGAGGTAAAAACAACAGTTGAAGGCTCCTAGGTGGACACTGGGGTGGAAGCCTTGGAGTGTTGTTGGGTCTCCCTAAGCTTCGACGAGGGGAGACCATCTGTCCCAGATACTCTTAGGGCCTTAGGGCTCGGAGGGTTGGGGAATGGTTATGTGGGGGCCTCTCTTCTTTAGGAGTAGTGCTATGATAGACCGGATCCTTTGTGCACTTTTTTTGCACTTTGGGTGATAGAAAGCAAAAAAAACGATGTACAATAATAAATCAAAACAATGTCAAATCACCTTGAAATGTTGGTCACTGCATGACACAGCACAACCGAGAGTAAAGGGTAAATAACTCTTATCTCAGCAGGTTACATAGGTACAATATATGGATGTAGCAGAGCTGAATTTGCCACTTAAATCTTTAATCTGGGAATCTTTAATCTGCGAATACAGATGATGCAGTCACACCCGGGTGCTTGATGGAGCCCAAATGCCACTTTGCCATAAGCCTATAATTGCACTTGATAATAAAGGGCGCCCAATATATATTTTAATATTGGAACGCAGGAGCCTCAGGCTGTGCCATGCCATACGTGTATTATAATCGCTTCCTGATAATGCAAAAACATTGCCTGAAGTTCACGTAAATCACAGATAACACGCCGTAATATAAAGATTAGTAGTAACACATGTAATAAAATCCGATGTATAAAGTATTCCGTAAAAGTTTAGGCACCAAATGACACCACAAACTTCTTCACGTGGCAACTTTTTGGTTTTCATTTTTTATCTATAATAAATTCGGCAAATTAACAGTAATAATATGTTGCATTATGTAAGACTGTCACACAGATGTAGCCATCTTGACCTGGACTCTTAACCCATTAAATACAAAGTTGATAGAAACGTTAACTTGACTTTTTCAAAAACTTTTCAATGGCTTTTGTTGTGTGATATCCCACTGCAGCAAGTTAGGAGTCAAGATAAACTTGGCTGCATCTGTACAGAAGCCATTTTCATTATCCATAGGAGTCTTACAGTGTGTGGTTATGACATATCATCTCATTTCTTAATATATTCTGCCTCCTCTTACCAATGAGCCGTCCCACAGGGGTACTGAAGGGGTCTTTAACAGTTTTCCCAAATGCCATGATGCTGCGGTGTCTTGTCTGTTGCAGTCATGAAACTTTGACAGTAAAATGCATTAAACAAATGATTTGTAGTTTCCAAGTCCATGAAATGTAGAAAGAGTTGCTCTCGGGAGAATGTTACCTGGCTCAGGAGAAGGGGCGGGGGAGGATCTGGGTGGAACAGAAACCCAGGAAGCAGTTACAGGTAAATCACACAGGGCATTGTGACGATCACGTGGGGAATGTTCTCTGCTCGGATAAAAGCACTGCAGGAAATTCTGCGCTCCCTGGGAGACTTAACAGAGAAAATATACATAGAATATATATTTAGACATACAGTAAAATTATATTTATCCAGGATCTGATAATCCAGAGTATTTGATACTCCGCCACTTGTCTGGAATAGCAATATAATGCAGAATTTCTCAAGATCCAATTCAGAAGATAGTCACAGTGACATGTCAGAAGTCTTGATCGGTGGGGGTCCGAGCAATGAGACCGCCACTGTTTTAAACTTTATTAGCAGAGCCTAATAGGAGTACAAAGACGGCAGATCTGTGAGCCTTCATTAGGCCCCCGGCTGCCATGTACAGATGTAGCCATCTTTATCTTGACTCTTAATGCATTAAATACACGGTGGCAAGAAACTTTAAAAGGATAATTAAACTTCTGACATGTCATAGTGAAGTGTCATAAATTTTAATCGGTGGGGGCTGAGCACTGAGACGCTAAAACAAAGCAGCATAAGCGCTCGGGTGAGTGCTGAGCCGCTTTGTTTCTGATCGGCTTTTCTTGCATAGCCGATGTAGCGGTGTACAGACCCAAAGACTTTCTATTGAGTCCGTAAACCGTTACTCTGGCTTTCCGAGAAAAGCAGATCAGGAACCAAGCGGAACAGTACTCACCCAAGCGCATATGCCGATCGATGAGGGTCTCAGTGCTCGGGGCCCCACTGAAAGTTTAGTTACCCTTAAATTTGACACTTTCAATTATTTTTAATGGCTTAAGTGATAAGTTCTCACGCTGCAGCAAGTTATCAAGAGTTAAGATAAGGATTGCTACATCTATAAAGCTATCGGCACCCCGCAATCTTTAGCAGGGGTATCCATGGGGTGACAGAGGGAACCCTTTCCCTCTGTCTAAGCCCTTAGATGCCGTGGTCTAG
Source organism: Rhinoderma darwinii (assembly GCF_050947455.1). NCBI lineage: Eukaryota > Metazoa > Chordata > Amphibia > Anura > Rhinodermatidae > Rhinoderma > Rhinoderma darwinii. The sequence goes on from NC_134699.1 coordinate 51,764,964, forward strand.
TGGTGTAACTACCGCTGTAGCAGCCATAGCCATAGATGCCATTGTCCAGTGGTGTAACTACCACCACTGGCGTAGCTATAGGGGTCGCAGCGGTCGCAATTGCGACCGGGCCCCGAAGCCAGGGGGGCCCACGGCCCCCCGCACCACATCAATAAAAGGTTACTATAGTAACTCGGGCCGCGGGCCCCTGTTACTATAGTAACATACTTTACTTACCTTCCTGGTTCCGGATCGCAGCGGAGGTCCTGACGTCAAGCGCTGTGCGCAGCGCATGACGTCACAGCGCTATGCCGCCGCGCACAGCATCGAGACTACAGAACTCCCGCCGCGGCCGAAGAGGAAGGTAAGGTTAGCCCTGACTGGCGGGGTCCGTCTCCCGGGACCCGCCAATCAGCTGTTTTGAAGGGGCCGCAGCACTCGTACGAGAGCTGCTCCCCTTCATTCCGGTCACACTGTGAATCGGTGTCGGCGATTCACAGTGTGAGCGAGTAGTGAAATGAAGGGGAAGCAGCTCTCGTACGAGTGCTGCGGCCCCTTCAAAACAGCTGATTTGCGGGTCCCGGGCGACACATCAGCTATTGATGGCCTATCCTGTGGATAGGCCATCAATGTTTAGGGACTGCACAACCCCTAAGCCTACGATGTAGCAGGCTTAGGGGGCCCATGAGACAGGATCACAGATTGTGTGATCCTGTCTGCTGGGCCCTGTATCTAAACCAATCACATGGTAGGCTTAGATACATGGCCCATGCGTGATCCTGTCTGCTGGGCCCTGTATCTAAGCCTACCACACTGTAGGTTTAGATACAGGGCCCCAGCACACAGTAATCTTATACTGTATAAGATTACTGTCTGCTGGACCCTGTATCTAAGCCTACGTTGTGGTAGGCTTAGATACAGGGTCCCACAGACAGTATCACACATGGGCCCTGTATCTAAGCCTAACACATGTGTTACTAATCATTTTTTGTGTGTTTTCTTACAGGTTCGGTCGTTGGACTACGGCGGATTCCAGGACTACTTCGATGACAGCTTTTTTTTTATTAATAAAATGGTTAATGAGGGTTGTGTGTTTTTTTTTTTTATTTCAATAAAATATTTTTTCTATGTCTTTGTGTTTTTTTTTTAAACTATATTACTACCGCCTTAGTAATGGCCGCCGGCTGATTGACAGCGTCCATTGCTAAGGCGGGACTTAGTGTTAGCTGCTGCAGAGGCTAACACTAACCCGCTTTATTACCCCGGTACCCACCGCCACCAGGGGTGCTGGGAAGAGCCGGGTACGATCCAGTACCTGACCATCTGTAGTGATGGTCGGCCACTGGGGTGGCCGCAGGCTGGTATTATCAGGAGGGGAAAGGCCAAAAACAGTGGCCCTTCCCATCCTGGTAATGCTGCCTGCTGCTGCTTTATTGTATCTGGCTGGTTATGAAAATGGGGGGGACCCCACGTCATTTAAAAAAAAAATAATAATAATAATTGGAAAGAACGATGTCGGGTCCCCCCCAATTTTCATAACCAGCCAGATACAACACAGCAGCAGCAGGCAGCATTACAAGGGTGGGAAGGGCCACTGTTTTTGGCCTTCCCCAGCCTAATATTACCAGCCTGCGGCCACCCCGGTGCCTGCCCGTCACTACAGATGGACGGGTACTGGTTTGTACCCGGCTCTTCCCAGTACCCCTGGTGGCGGTGGGTACCGGGGTAATAATGGGGGTTAGTGTAGCCTCTGCACCGGCTAACATTAAGCCTCGCCTTAGTAATGGAGATTGTCAATCAGCCAGCGGCCATTACTAAGGCGGTGATAATAAAGTTTAAAAAGATACAAGCACATAGAAAAAATATTTTATTGAAATAAAAAAACACAACCCTCATTAACCATTTTATTGAGAATAAAAAAAACGCTGTCATTGAAGTCCTCGTATCCGAAGTCCAACAACCGAACCTGTAAAAAAAACACAAACACACAAAAATAATCAGTAACACATAAAGAAGCTACATTATTATTCTTACCTTTCCTGGGTCCAGCGCTGGAGCCGCAATGTCAGCGAGCTGGGCCCTGTATCTAATCCTATCATGTGTGATACTGTCTGCTGGGCCCTATATCTAATCCGATCATGTGTGATACTGTCTGCTGAGCCACTGTATCTAATCCTATCATGTGTGATACTGTCTGCTGAGCCACTGTATTTAATCCTATCATGTGTGGTACTGTCTGCTGAGCCACTGTATCTAATCCTATCATGTGTGATACTGTCTGCTGAGCCACTGTATCTAATCCTATCATGTGTGATACTGTCTGCTGGGCCACTGTATCTAATCCTATCATGTGTGATACTGTCTGCTGAGCTGTGTATCTAATACTATCATGTGTGATACTGCCTTCTGAGCCACTGTATCTAATCCTATCATGTGTGATACTGTCTGCTCAGCCACTGTATCTAATCCTATCCATAGTTTATAGGGTCGTAGTGCTATAGATATGCTATGCTGTCTCATATACACACTTTTTTTTGGGGCGGACACATATGTATTGGGGCTATTTCCCTGACATTTTAAGCCCTGAGTGTATGTTCACACGGCAACGTCCGTTACGGCTGAAATTACTGTGCTGTTTTCAGGAGAAAACAGCACCGTAATTTCAGCCGTAATGGCATGTGCAGGCGTCTTTTGCTGCGTCCATTACGGAAGTAATTGAAGCTGGTTTTCCATGGAGTCCATGGAAACGGCTCCATTTACGTCTGAAGAAGTGACAGGCACTTTTTTACGCGCCGCCTTTTGACAGCGGCGCGTAAAAAAAATGACCGTTGGCACAGAACATCGTAAGACCCATTCAAATGAATGGGCAGATGTTTGCCGAAGCTTTTGAGCCGCATTTTCGGACGTAATTCAATGCTAAAACGCCCGAATTACGTCCGTAAATAGTGTGTGTGAACCCAGCCTTAGTGACGCCCTGGCTGCTAGTGCTGCATTGTTGGGTCACTTAGGAGACCCAGCGATGCAGCTGAAAGCGGACCGTCGGCCATGAGAAGTTGGGTGGGGGGGCCCAGTAAGAATTTTTGCATCGGGGCCCATGAGCCTCTAGCTACGCCCCTGACTACCACTGTAGCAGCCATAGCGGGGACATGAGGGGGCCCGTGCCATAATCTACAGGAGGGGGCTGTATGCCACTATCTACAGGGGGGCACTATCTACAAGGGTCGGCTGTGTGTGGCACCCAGGGGAGGGGGGCCCAGTCAAAAGTTTGCTATGGGGCACAGTGTTTCCTAGTTACGCCCCTGCCATGGTCACTATTGACCTCAACATCTAAGGGGTTAACTAGCTGGGATCTGAGTTATCTCCTATCCTGGCAGTAGCAGCGGAGTGTCAGCTGTAATAAGTAAAACCTTAAGTGAATGGTGTTTGCTCAGCTCTGTAGCACGTGCCATCCCCACGCCATACATTATATAGCGTCAGCGCCGTAAATGTACTTCCGATGGTGCCAAGTCCTTGAGTTCTCTTTGACATTGCGAGGTGTAACTTGAAGCTCCTTGGCTCCAATGCAAAATTGGTAACAGGGTCCCCCACCTACCATGTTCTACTTATAATACTAGTGTCTGTGTGGCAGAGAGATCTCTCTTGCACCAGAGCTCCGAGTTGCGGCTGCTACCCCGGCACCACCTATAGCTAAGCCCCTGGGCGAGCCACACCCTGTCCTTGCACAGGGTCCCTCTGCTGTGTCATATTCTACGTGGAAATTACACAAATAGTCGAAATCGTGTCCTACGCCAGTACCTCATATGTATTAATAAACTGCGTTTCATTCTATGTGTATTGCTTTGAGTCAATGCATAGGCATTGGTTTCATTGATCTCTGTCAAAGCAGCCAGTACCCCTTGTCTGGCACAGGGGGGCACTGTGACATCACAGCTATAAAGTTGAAGGCTGGGGACCTTGTATTTTCTTTGTATTTCCATAGGACAACTCAATCCATCATTAAGAAAAAATAAAAAAATGCTATAATTTGGCTTGGAATTACCACGTATTTCTATGTACTGTTTAAAAGAGCTAATCTGCTCCAATATGTTTCAAGGCAGACATTGAACCACTTCAGAATATACAGCGGCGGGTGAAGGCTTGCTGAGCACTTAGGTACAAATAATGGGATGCGTTTTCACTGGAGATGTTACACGATTGAAATTCAACCTTCGATGCACGTTTTAAAGAGATTTATTCTTCCAGGGCTCAGCACAAACACAAGGCAGCAAGTCTAAACATTACATACATTACAATAAATTGCAAATAAAAATGTCATTTATTACGACGGAACTGGCTACTTTTGCCATTCAAGTACTACATCTCTCAAACTGGTTCACGGATTGCAGTGACGATAAATCAGACTGACGTAAACACCGTTAACTCCATTTCGGTCATAGAGACAGGCCGAGAAGGGCAAGAAAATGCCACTATGGGACTCCTTATCTGCAGAGAGGTCACACTAAACATCATTTTGACTTTTCGTCAGATATGTCAGTGGTTGCTTAATGGTTTTTCGTTCTCGATTATTTAGTGAACAGTCTAGATTCGTACATGTCTTTATATGTGACTTTCCATTTTGCTGTCATGTAGTATAGATGATTATCAACCGTTCAGACCCGTTCTATTCATAAGACGTGATATGATTAAGAGAAATGGCGTGAATTGGCATTAAATGCATAAATGAATAGGTCGTGTAGCATGAGTGGGAGTACCTAATGAAAATGCATCTCAGCTACTATAAGCAATGAACTTCAACGGACCAACACACATCAAAGAAACCACAAGAACAGTGATTACTATCCTATAAAGCAATCAGGTTTCTTAATGTCTCTTATACATAAAAAGTTGATTAACTTTGTCAATACATTGCATTATTTATTTTGTGCAGATCCTGAGTTCCAGTATGTATTATACTCCAGAGCTGCATTCAGAATTCTGCTAGTTGTCATTGGAAAAAGTGAGCCAGCTTGTTGTCAGTCACATGTTAGGAAAACACCTGTTCCCTTAAGGTCGCTATGACAACCTTTCTAGCTTCTGGGCGGTTCTTCTTTTACCTTGAACCTATCTGGCTTCTCTGTCCTTCTGTCAATGAGTTGTGGTGTTGTATTTATACCTGTCTTTTCCCCCCTGTCTTTGCTCGGGAATTTTCCTATCTCCTGATTTCTGATCAAGCTCCTGACTGCTCCTGAACTTCTGTTTTCAGGACCTTGTGTATACTGACCTCGGCTTGTCTCTCGTTAACACTCTGCTTACCGATTCTGATTATCCGCTCCCGGCTGCTTTTGACCGTGTCTTGTCTGATTACCTCTACTCCATTTCTGGACTTTCACTTCAGTTAACCTATTGGCTGTCTGGTTTCCAGCTCAGGTTTGCGGCATTGCACCTCTTTTCCAAAACTACACTCTGTTAAGACAACCTGGGTTCTAAGCAGCAAAGTCCATCCCACCTTGCGGTCAGCTCTGGCGAACACCTTGGAGTCGCCTTAGACACTGTGGATCAGAGTGGTTACGGATTTGATGTTGCGGGTTTACGTGCACGCTCTCTCCCGGCAGACTCCAGCAGCCTTGAGGTATTGCTCTACTTGCATTTCCATAACATCACATTCCTAACATCCTAGCTTATCATATACAGCAGCGAGACAGTTTATTTTTCCTATATCAAATTACTGCACAGTTCCTACTGTAAAGACTGCCCAGTCCAGAATGCAGTTAACCAGAATAAGCCCTGTGTAGAAATTGAGCCAGCAGGAAATATTGTAGAAGGAAACTATAGGAGATGTTAGCTCAACAACCTGTAGAATTATGAATGCAGCTCTGGGATAGAATTCAGGATGTAACTCAGAATCAGTACAAGATATTTAAGGACATGTATTCACAAAGTTATTCAACTTTTATGTAGCTTAATTATATATATTAAAGGGTAACTAAACTTCCAGAAAACTTCTGACAAGTCATAGTGACATTTCAGAAGTTTTGATCGGTGGGGGTCCGAGCACTAAGACCCCCCACCGATTGCTAAAACGAAGCGGCAGCTGCTTAGCTGAGCTGCTTAGTTTCTGATTGTCTTTTTTCGGAAAGCCGAGCAGTTGGTGTATTGGCTCATAGACTTTCTATTGAGTCCGTACACAGTTACCGCGGCTTTCTGAGATAAGCCGATCAGAAACCAAGCGGCTCAGTGCTTCTGCCGCTTCGTTTTAGCGATCGGTGTGGGTCTCAGTGCTCGGACCACAACTGATCAAATCTTCTGACATGTCACTATGACATTTCAGAAGTTTTCTGAAAGATTAGTTACCCTTTAAATAGTGAACATACCACTTAAATGCCTAAAGACTGTTGCTTCTTCCTGGTCTTATGTGTTGGCTTAGATCAGACCAGTAAATGTCAAGAATATCTTTGATAAACTCTTATGTTGGTCACACATGGGTAGATCCCACTGGACCCTTTTATGGGCATAGATAGATCATTCAAACTCTTTGTATTACTCTTGTCAGGCAATGCCCACTAGGGGCTATTGAGCTGTTACGTTCCAATTGCATTTACCACAGTTTGTAATAATGATAGATTGTAATATGATTATTATCTGGCATGAAGGTCATTTTGAACAGAAATATATAGTTATATTGAGTTGAGTACTATTGCATTGCATGGCCAGATTGGAGTAAAACTCTAATCCATATAGCCTCAGAGATTATGACATGTTTCTGTGGACATCCAAATTTGTCAAATATTTTCTCTGAATATCTACACTGCCCAAAAAAAATGAAGGGAACACTTAAATCCCACATCGGATCTCAATGCTTATAATATTTACTGATATAAATTGTGTAATTCATTAAGAACAAAATGACATATCAACGGTCAATGGAAACCAAAATCATCGACCAATTGAGGGCTGTATTCAAAGTAACCCCTAAAATGAACGTAAAAAATTTAAATCACGGGCGAACCCAATTTGGGTGCATTTCATCACGGCAACTCATTATGTGGCTTAGTAGTGTGTATAGCCCTCATGTGCCTCTATCCACACGACAACGTCTGGACATTCTCCTGCTGAGACAGCCAAATCACAGCATCAGTGAGATCCTGGATAGTCTGTGGTGCTACTTGGCGCGTCGGATGCACCGATCTATGTCCCAAAGTTTCCCGATTGGATTCAGGTCTGGGTGAATGTGAGTGCAAGTATATGGCATTAATGCCTTCATCATCTAGGCATTGTCCTAGCACAGGAGGAACACAGGGCCCACCACACCAGTGTAACGTCGTCCCGGTACTTAACAGCAGTCAGGATACCGTTGGCTACCCCGTGGAGGTTTGTGCGACTCTTTAAGGATATGCCTCCCTAGGCCATCAGTCATGCTGGATGATGTTGCACTCAGCTTAATGTTCACCACGGCATCTCCAGACTCTTTCAAGTCTGTTACATGGACTCAGTGTGAACCTGCTCTCATATATGAAGAGAACAGGTCGGCATTAGTGGACCTGACAATTCTGGTGTTCTCTGGCGAATGCCAATCGAGCCACATGATGCTGGGCTGTGCGCACAGGTCCCACTATAAGTCGTCGGGCCCTCTCATCTTGCCCTCATGCCATCCTCATGAGTCTGTTTCTGAAACTTTGGTCACAAACATACACATCACTAGCCTGCTGGAGGTCATATCGTAGGGCTCTGGCAGTGCTTCTTCTTTTCCTCCTTGTACAAAGGTCCTGCTAATGGGTTGAAGTCCTTCCGTAGTCTTGTCCGGCTCTCCTCGTTTAACGGCCCGTATCATGGTATCTGCTCCATGCTCTCAAAACTGTGCTGGGAGACAGAGTAAATGTTCTTTTGACGGCACGTATGGATGTGCCATCCTGGAGGTGCTGGACTACCTTTGCAACCTGAATGGGCTTCAGGTACCGCCTCATTCTACCAGTAGTGACAAGGACACTAGCAAAATACAAAAATAGAGAAGAATCAGTTAGAAAGGATAAGGAGAGAGGAATTATCTGTGGCCACCACCTGCAAAACCATTCCCTTTCTGGGGGTTGTCTTGTTGATGACTCTCCAGTGCCCCGGTTGTCACTCCCTTTTGCACCAAAGCAAGTGAAATTACAGGGGTTTTCCAGTTCCAAAAAATGTATGGCCTATCCTTCAATATCTGATCAGTCGGGGTCCGAGTAATCCCTTCTGTGAGCTGTTTTTAAGGGGCTCCAGCGCTCATACTAGCACTGGATCCCCTTCACTTCCTTAGCTGCTCACACTGTGAATTGCCGACACACTTGTAGAAGTGGTTCACAGTATTTCAGCCTTCTCCCATTCACGTAAATGTAATATTGTGAAACGCTGCTACAAGTGTGTCGGCGATCCACAGTGTGAGCAGCAAAGGAAATGAAGAGGAAGCGCAGTGGCCCCTTCAAAACAGTGGGGGTGTGAGGGTAGGCTATCAATTTTTGGGACAGGATAGCCCCTTTAATTCGCTTATGCTGCCTCACTGGACAGATTGATATTCCTGAAGTTTGGTTGACTGGGGTTATACTGTGATGCTTACGTGTGCCTTTATTTTTTTTGAGCAGCGTATGAATGTAAAACCTGGACAAGGTAACACTGTAAAAAAATTTATGTAAATGAATATTAGAGTTGCAAAAACTGTTGAGAATACGGTGAGTAGGAACGAGAACATGAGTAGAAAGAATCCAAGGGAGGGGGAAAAATCTGGACCGCATATCCACCTGTTCTACATCGATCTATTTCGGCGAAGCAAAATTGCTATATATAAACATGAGGTACTTAGTAAACGTTTTGATCAAATATTATAAGCCCTCTTGCCACTTCACGGCGACCTCTTTTAAGTGGGTGCCTACTCTATTACGTGCATTATCGCATGGCTTCCTGCAGAAGGAGCAACCCAGTAGACCAACCTCATGTTCATATTTATACATTTTAATTAATCGCAACAGATCAATGTATAACAAGTGGATGGGCGTGTTAGGAAAACGCCTGTTCCCTTAAGACCACCATGACTACTGTTCTAGCTTCTGGGCGGTTCTGGTTTTACCTTGAGCCCATCTCTTCTCTCTGCCCTTCTGCCTATCAGGTGTAGGGTTAATATTTATACCTGGCTTCCTCCACCTGTTCTTTGCTTGTGAATTTCCTGTCCTGCATGTGTTTTGATCAAGCTACTTACCTACACCCTTTACCCCAGACTTCTGGACTTCTTGACCTTGGCGTGTATTTGGAATTTGAACTCTGCTAAGACAACCTGGGTTCTATGCAGTAAAAACTATCCAGCCTTGTGGTCAGCTCCGGCGAAGACTTTAGAGTAGCCTTAGACTTTGTTGATCAGAGTTGTGATGGATTTGGGTTTGCAGATTTTTTTTGCACAATTTCTCCCGGCAGTCTCCATCAGCCTTTGGGGAATTGCTCAACTTGCAATTCCATAACAATGCGGTCCAGATTTTTCTCTCTTGCTTGTTGGATATGAGTAAAAAGAACACAAGGAACATATGGATGATCAGTTTTTTGCAAAATAACACCAGCCATAGTTAATGTCAGTAGTAAATTGACGTCTTACCTTCAAATCACAGACAAGACCTATGCAAGCGTGGTTTATAGCGTTAGCTCAGCAGCGCGAAAAATAAATGAGTTATTGCTCGGACTTCTGTGTCCTATCATAGAATGGTTGCTTGCGATCAATAGCATTGTGCTTTACTGAATAGAACAACTGTGTGGTATCTAGAGAGATATTCAGTCCTGGTCAAAGAACACAGCCTATAAAAAGATTAATTAGCAATTAGCCAATATTTCTGGATGGAATAAAATATATAAACACCAATGACCCATAACGCGTATAAATCTGTATAACCTAAAATTTCTCAATTGTTAGCTGATCTGTTCAGAGTTATTAAAAAACTTACTTAAAAGGATTCTAAGACTATCTGTAAGGCTATATTCAGACAAACATATAAATAGTCCGTGTGAAGTTTTTTTAACGGCCGTCACACGGCTGCATTTATTTCTATGGGGCTGTTCACACGGCCGTTGTTGTAACGGATCGTTTGAAGGGCCCGTGAAAAAATAGGACACGTCCTATTTTTGTCAGTTTTCACGGATCCCTTAATAGACCCAAGTCTATAAGGGATCCGTGAAAACAGGCCCCGCATGGGTTCAAATAGGACATGAAAAACTGCAGTTTTTCACGGCCGATTTCGCACACGTCTGTCTGAATATGGCCTTGAAAACTAAATATACTAGACCTAAAGAGGACCGGTCACCTCTCTTCACATGTCTGTTTTAGTAAACACTTGTATTCCCCATAAAATAACAATTCTGGAGCACATTTTCTTAGAGTTCTGCGTTGTGCCATTCCTCTGTTATTCCTCCTCGAAATATATGAATAAATTGAACCCTGGGCATCACCAATTATCATGTTAACAGACACTCTCGGACACTGCCCAATTGGTGCTGAGGATGTCAGACTGAGGAGAGATACATCCTCTTGACAAAGAGAATGTGAAGTTCTTAATTTATTTATACATTTCCTGGAGGAATAACAGAGAAACCATTACAGTGCAGAAAAGGTGCTCCAAAATTATTATTTTATGGGGAATGCAAATACTTACTAAAACCGACTTTCAGTAAAGGTGACAGACCCTCCTTAAAGAAGTTGTTCAGGATTAGAAAAACACGGCTGCTTTCTTCTAAAAACAGTGCCACAGCTATCCACAGGTTGTGAGTGGTATTGCATCTCAGCCCAATTCACTTCAAAGGAGCTGAGCTGCAATACCAGACACAACCGATGAACAAGTGTTGTGATGTTGTTGAGATTCAGTGGGAACATTCATTGTTTACTTCCAGTGGATAAAATTCTGTCCATGGTCATGTGATGGAGACACAGGTGCACAGCTCGTTACAAGACACAGCTCTGATACACTTACTGTAACGATCCCCGCACCTGAGTGTCCATCACTTGACCATAGACAGAATTTTATCCACTGGAAGTTACCAATGAATGTTCCTACTGAATCACAACAAGCAGAGTTGTTGAAAACCGTGAGGAATTAATACAGAAAGTATATTGGTAAATTGTATAACTTTTAATTATACAAAAAAAATAACATTAATTTGCTGACACCGGACAACCCCTTTAAGGACACGGTCTATTTTGGCCTTTCAGACACATCGTTTTTTCTTTTTCGTCCCATTTCAAGAGCCATAATTTTTTTTCTCTGTCAACCTAGCTTTATGAGGGATTGTTTAGGAAAGACGAGTTGTAGTTTTTAGTGGCACTATTTTTGGGGAACATATAATGCACCTGGTGGTATAAATAAAATGTTAACTTTAATCTATCAATCGCTACGATTACAGCGATACAAAATGTATATATTTTTTTAAAGTTTTAATACTTTTGCTGGAGAAAAGCATTTTTGAGTCACCACATTCCAAGAGCCATAACTCCCCTGCTCTGCAGCCACGGCCGAATCCTATGCCCGACGTATGTTTTTAAATGTTAAAATTTTTTAATTTTTTTTCGCAGCATTTTAGAATCCACTATATCCTTTTTTCCCCACCCATTCAATAGATGGGAGACCTTCCGCTCTTGATTGGCGTCTTCTGCCTTATCCGACTTCCTTTTCAAGAGACGTCAATCAATAGCAAAGGGGGCGGGGGTTTGGGAGGGAATGCCGCCAGTAACGCAGGACATTTCACAGGTGAAAGAACGCCTGGCGGACACTTAGTGATTCATAAGCATACGGTGCGTTAGTCAATAAAATATTATGCTTAGTTTATCATAGAAAACATGGGAAGGGTTAAACTTGTTTCCCCAGCTCCTATTTAGCGGTGTAAAAAGTTTATGGGGGTCAAATCTGCTGACAGACCCCTTTTAAGGGGAGTTTACATGGGCAGATTTCTGATATAATAAGTAGATTGGCGCTCGTTGACAGTCCCTTTTACACGGGCTGATGCTTTCTGTACGGTTGATCGTTAATGCGATCATTCGGTCCCCATCAGTTTGCCACATTGTCCACAGGATAGGTCATCAGTATATGATCAGTGGGGGTCGGACACCCGTACCCAGCACCGATCAGTTGCTCCGGCTGCCTCTGGGCGTTGGACGTTATGCAGAGTATGCAGGGGTCGGTGCCGCAAGCAGATGGCTCCGACCACTGCATAGCGGCTGTGCTGCAGAACGGCAATAGATGCTTGGACGCTATTCTGTGACTGGAGCCATCTGCTTCTGGCATGGACATCCATTGCCCGGAGGTCCAGGTGTCGGACCTCCACTGATCATATACTGATGACCTAATCCTGTAGATAGGTCATCAGTTGTCTGTGCCTGGACAACCTCTTTTATAAAAACAACGGTTTTGTGGCATCACAGCCCCTTTCTCAAGTTATGGAGGCAGATATAGGCTGTGTTGCATAGATTTGATAAATGGGCCTGTGACGCAACGAAACGCACCGAAACGCGTTGCTTTTATTAAGACCTTAGTAATAATAAAAATAAAATAAAATGAAAGATATCTCTGGATTTTCTTATTTATTGCAACTGTGATTTGCACCAAAAGATCTCCCATATTTTCTGATTATAGGTCAGTCTCTGGCATTGGCCTTTTAGCTTCTTGTGGACCCATCATGGCCTACATAACAGCCCAACCTAACCAGGTGAGTACATTCTAATACATTTACTACCATGTGCCGCCCCTTACTGAACGTTTTTACCCTATGAGGCGCTGTTAGATCTTTTTCTTGTTTAGCGGGCTTTACTGCATCATATTTAATAAGGGTAAAATGAAAGGGGTCTATTAGTCATCGGCATGTGTGCCATTTCATGTTACAGGCAGATTTTATATTGGAATATCTTTACCATCCATAGAATCTTTTCCATGAAATCACACAATAGAAGATGGTAATTACTTTAACCCCTTAATGACCGCCGATAAGCCTTTTCACGGCAGTCATTACTGGGCTTTATTCTACAGCGCCGCCATTGCACGGTGCTGCATTAGAATAAAGTAAACAAAGCAGGGAGCCGTGAAATCTCCCTGCTCTCAGCTGGCAGAGGTATCTGGGGGCTGGGGGCGTCACTGCTTGACCGGGTGAGATCGATATAAGTATCGATCTCACCCGTTTAACCCTTCGGATGCGGTGCTCAATAGCGTGCACCGCATCTGAGTGGTTTTGGAGAGAGGGAGGGAGCTCCCTCTCATCCCACTGACACCCAGCGATAAGACCGCCGAGTGTCTGTGTCTTCTATGGCAGCTGGGGGCCTAATAAAGGCCCCCAGGTCTGCCTGTATTAAATGCCTGCTAGGTCATGCCAGAGGCATGGCCTAGCAGATGCCTGTCCGTTTTAGGCTGGGTTCACACTAGCACATTAACGTCCGTAATGGACGGACGTATTTCGGCCGGAAGTCCCGGACCGAACTCAGTGCAGGGAGCCGGGCTCCTAGCATCATAGTTATGTACGATGCTAGGAGTCCCTGCCTCTCTGCAGGACAACTGTCCCGTACTGTAATCATGTTTTCAGTACGGGACAGTAGTTCCAAGGAGAGGCAGGGACTCCTAGCATCGTACATAACTATGATGCTAGGAGCCCGGCTCCCTGCACTGAGTTCGGTCCGGGACTTCCGGCCGAAATACGTCCGTCCATTACGGACGTTAATGTGCTCGTGTGAACCCAGCCTTAAACGGACAGGCAGTAATACACTGCAATATGAAGTATTGCAGTGTATTATAATAGCGATCGGATGATCGCATAGTGAAGTCCCCTAGTGGGACTAGTAAAAAAAGTAAAAAAAAGTTGAAAAGTTAATAAAAAAAAGTGAAAAAAAAAAATATGAAAAACCCACTTTTTCCCCTTACAAAATGCTTTACTATTAAAAAAAAACACAATAAAGCAAAAAAGTTACACATATTTGGTATCGCCGCGTCCGTAACGACCCCGACTATAAAGCTATTACATTACTTAACCTGCACGGTGAACGCCGTAAAAAATAAAATAAAAAACTAGGGTAAAATTGCTGTTTTCTGTTAATCCTGACTTTAAAAAAATGTGATAAAAAGTGATCAAAAAGTTGCATCTACTCCAATTTGGTACCAATAAAAACTAAAAGTCGTCCCGCAAAAAAAAAGCCCTCATACAACTGCATCGGCGGAACAATAAAATAGTTATGATTCTTCATATATGGAGATGCAAGAACAAATAATTTTGAAAAAAAAGAGTTTTAACTGTGTAAGTAGTAAAACATACAAAAACGATACAAATTTGGTATCTTTGCAATCGTAACAACCCACTGAATAAAGTTATTGTGTTATTTATACCACACGGTAAACGACGTAGATTTAGGGCGCAAAAAAAAAAAAAGAGTGGCGAAATTTCAGGTTTTCTTCTATCCCCCCCAAGTAAAAGTTAATAAAAGTTCATTAATAAATTATATGTACCCCAAAATGGTGCTATTAAAAAGTACAACTTGTCCCGCAAAAAACAAGACCTTATACAGCTATGTCGACGCAAAAATAAAAAAGTTATAGCTCTTGGAATGCGACGATGGAAAAACTTAAAAAATAGCTTGGTCATTAAGGCCCAGAATGCAAGCAGGGGGAAGGGGTTAAATAGGGCATTTTATATCTAGAGAAATTTTACAAATACAATCCCTAATATGTGACGCTGGATTTAGCTTTTAATTAATTGCAGGTTTATTTAACACCAGGGTTCAGGTACCTCGTATATGCTACAATGCTAAGAAATCATTCACATATTCAAATATTGGATGTCACAGCTCTAACTCGAATCTAGAACCAAATGTTTGATTTGGAAATAGGAAAGTAAATGCAAATATGTAATTTGCTTAAAGGGCCGGTGTACTTAAAACAATAATTTAAGAAGCTATTGATGCTATTACGATTCTTTACATCTAATTACATTTATTCTATACGGAAATGCAAAACGCGTTTTCCATTATTCACACGAGCAGGACAGATTTTTTTAAATAAATGAAAGCTCAGCAAACAGAGATCTTGATCTTGAAATTGATACACACATTATATTAGAAAATTGCATGACGTCTCAACGTACAATGAAAAAAAAATTGCTTTAAATGGAATACTGTGGCGATTAAAAAACTAGAAGGGGGGGGAGGAAATATTTTTCACAATACTGTATATAGTATTGCTTGATTTGATCATTACTATGAAAAGCCTCCTACGTTTGTAAAGAATAGTTTAGCAGGCACCATACTGTTTAACCCCTTAGTGACCAGCCTATTTTAGACCGTAATGAGCAAGCTATTTTTTTTAGTTTTCCGCATTCAAAGAGCTATAACTTTTTTATTTTTCCGTCTACATAGCTGTACGAGGACTTGAATTTTGCGGGATTAGTTGTACTTTTTAATGATACATATCATTTTTTAATTAACTTTTTTGGAGGGGAATAGAAAAAAACCCTGAAATTCGACCATAGTTCTACGCTGCACATACACCCAGAACTGGGACTAAACCTACATATATCTGGGGATGGTAGGAACCAGCATTAAACTAATTAAAATTACCCAGGGCAGAATGAGAGGAGTGCAAGATCAAAAATGGAGGCAGTCAACCCCACATATATGAATCACATAAACAACACAAAAGTTTGAACAGCACATTCCAACAAAATGAAACAAATCGTGGTGACCTCTATGAAGTGGGATTTCTGGGTGTATGTGCAGCATAGGTTCCCACCTCATAGAGGTCGCCTTGCCGTGGCAGGTGGGCTCACACAATTTGATCAAAATGTGAGCTAAGAACCTCCCTATTGTAAGTAGATTTAGCAGTAATGCATATTTATTTATATTTAGTGGCTTAGGTTGCATTAATATTCGCAGTGTGCTGTCGCAATTTTCTTGTGTGCTGTATAAATTTGCAGTCACAGGCGTTCTTGCACCTGTATAGACGTTTTGTTTCATTTAGTTGGAATGTGCTGTTCAAACTTTTTTGTGTTGTTTAGATAGATAAATAGATAGATAGATAATATATAGATAGATTTTGATAGATAGATAGTGTAACATCCACTGCCGTGGACCGTTGTTCTGACTTACCCCTCGACGGCCGCGGCCATGGACTTGTGAGTGCTGGCCGGCATCTCCCTCCTAGGAGATGCCAGCACTCACTTCCGCTTCACTCTGCTGTGTCCCATAGGGGGCGTGCGCACGCTCGTACCCGACCTTAAAGGGCACATGTAAAAAATATCCAATTAGCCCATGCTCACCATGGACTATAAAAAGGGCTCTGCCCTTTTGCTCCTTGCCTGAGACTTGTTGGGTATACCCATGTTAGTCTTAGCAAGTGGTCCCATAGTGTTATCCTGTTCCCGTGCCCTGCTACCTCTATCCTGTGTCCCGTGCTGTGTTTGTTCCTGAGTCTTAGAGTGTTGGAGCCGTGTTGTGCCATCTGTCACGCCTGCTGTCTTACACCACGTCTGGTGTCGTCTGCCACGCCTGATATCATCCGCTACGTGTGGCGTCATCTGCCTTCAAGTTCATCTGTGCCTAAGCCTCCACTACTGTCTGGACTATCAAAGCTACTCTTGTACTAGGACTGTTGTTTGGCCAGCTGCTGCTCTGCTGCGGCGGTGTGGCCTAGTGGGTCCACATACCCACGGATCGTGACAGATGGATATGAGATAATAAATAGATAGATGATAGATAGATATATGATAGATAGATATATGATAGATAGACAGATGATAGATAGATATATGATAGATAGAAAGTTGATAGATGTATTTAGAAAATAACGCCATTGCCACAAAACTGCCTCAAATAAGCCACAAACCAAAACGCAGTTATGTGTAGTGCATTTTATATTTTATATTATATAACATCTGGCCACACTAAAAAACAAAACAAGAAATAGTCATTAGAAACGTCACAAAAACATTTCAAAACTCTGCGTGTGAATCCAGCTTTATATGTCTTCTACAAATGAAGCCTCCAGTCCAATTTATTATCCAGGTAGACACCCAGATCCTTAGAATTATCCCCCAATTCCTCAGTCTAACTCCCAAAACTACTGATACACAGCGTAATATCGCCCCATTGTGTTTATGTAAAAATATTAAAATATTATCGCGCCTTGTCTGCGGCGTGCTCCAGTACAGGTACGTTTTATTCCAATGTTCCGGGTTTTTATATAGTGCAAGTAAATAATTCAGTTTATCGAGCTTTATGTTGCAATAATCCAAGGAGACCAAATGCTACAACAGCTGCACATATTTTTACATAATTCTGCAATGGTACTTGCTCAAGTAGCGTATAAATTGTCAAATGATGCATTCAGCAACTCCGGTTAAAGTCGCAGTGAAATTTATTTGTGTGTAAATGTGTTTTCATGTGTTATTTATCTAATGGAATGACATGGTTTTTTTTTACTATAAAGTTAGGTTTGGCAACTTTTCGCTTTTAATTTATTTGTTTCATAAATAATTGAAGCCCATAAAATGGAGTTTTTTGTTTGTATTTCCGTCATCGATCATGGTGAGTAAAGACGCCTCATTTCTGTTGTAATAACTAGAGTACTGTGTTCTGCTCAAGCTCGATGAACTCCAAGGCTAAACAATGGAGTTGAGGTACAATTATATAAAACAATTAACTTTTTTTTAAAAATGTCGCTAATTTAGGGGTAAGTTCACACAGGGCGGATAGGTACATAGCAAATCCGCCCTGTTGCCCACAGGGAATTTCAAAACCTCATCAAATTTTGGTGCAGTTTTTCGTCCGGAATGTCCGCTGCGGAAATCTTGCCATGAAAAGAAAAAAACTACTATAATTAGAACATCTGCTATTAAATTCAGTACACTGGAGAAAAACGCGACACATTTATTATAAGGGGAAGATCTCTCAGTAAATGTGTTGCATCCTTCGGTTGGCGGTGCGCCACAATTGTGGCATAACAATTGCGGTCGAGACAGCACCAGGGCCTTATATGTGACGCAGCACTCAACGTTCTGAGTGCTGCTTTACATACATAGTCCTGATGCTGCCCGGCATCGTTACCTTGTATCTTGGATGCTCTGCGGCCTGTTGTGAGTGCCTGAGTAGATCTGGGAGGTAGAAGGGGAGAGTACATATATTTTACTTATTTTTATTATTA